>NC_143513.1:49701513-49889013 GCF_031878675.1 Megascapheus bottae
TTGAAAATCTTGAAGAGTTACTGTGAATTCATCCATGAAACAGTTGTGAGTTAAAGTTGTCCTAGATATGCTTACAAGAGTTATTTATCCACATTTTGGGGGACCTGGAGACCCAGACAAAGCTTACACTCTGAAAGTGAGATCCTTTTCTCATAGCAGCAGGCAGAATATATATCTACAACTGGAAAGGAGTTTCAAAGAATCATGATTTTCAGGATGGCAAATTGATGTTTTTCCCCTTGTTTTCCTATTTTTCTTTCTTTATTTCTTATTTTTTTGCCAGTCATGGGGCTTGAACTCAGGGCCTGAGCACGATCCTTGAACTTTTTCTCAAGGCTGGTGTTCTACCACTTGAACCACAGCACCACTTCCAGCCTTTTTTTTTAAATGTATGTGGTACCAAGGAATCGAACTGGGTCTTCGCATGCTAGGCAAGCACTCTACCTCTAGGCCAAACTCCAGGTCATTGTTTTCCTATTTTTATTTCAACTTGAATCCCCTAGATGAAAGCACGTGGAAATCTTCTTAGGAGTTTTTTTTAAGTTTATAAATTATTTAGGGCCTAGTTATAAAATTTTTCTCTGAAGTTATGTCTCTCTTAATGCTTTCATTTTCAAAACCTTAGGGTTAAATAGCTGGGGATGTCTTGGCTCTGAGAAAGAAAGTACATAGAGTCCATTTACTGTTGTGTGTGCTCAACACTGAGATTTAGATTTTTTTATTGTCAGGAAAATGTATAGAGGGGTTACAGATATATTTGTCAGGTAGTTGGTGCATTACTTCTCACACATTGATAACCCTTCTCATGTTTTTGTCCCACTTCTCTCCCCCGAACCCCCTCCCAAGCATCTTGTTCCCCCCTTCACATCTCTATTTCAGATGAACAAATAAACATATATACAATATACCAGGTAACAAAGATTAACCATAAGGGTAAAAAAAAGAGAAAGGATATGACATAGTACATTAAGAACAACTATCACACAAGGTAAACCTCTTGTTTCCTAGAGTTCATTTCATTTAGTCTCATCCTATATGATTTTATGTACATAGGTTTTAAGCTATTGTAATCCTCTGCTAGGTTTGTAGTAATTATTACAAATGAGGGAAACCATTGAGCCTATGTTCCTTTGGATCTGGCTTACTTCACTTAATATGATTTTTTTCCAAGTCTTTCAATTTCCTTACAAATGGGGCTATGTCATTCTTTCTGATGGCAGCATAGAATTTCATTGTGTATAAGTACCACATCTTTTTGATGTATTCGTCTACTGAGGTGTATCTGGGTTGGTTCCATATCTTTGTTATGGTAAATAGTGCTGCAATGAACATTGCTGTGCTAGTGGCTTTAGTATGTCCTTGTTTCTGGACGATTGGGTAAATGCCAAGTAGTGGAATTGCTTGGTCATAGGGGAGTTCTATGTTTAGTCTTTTGAGGAATCTTCACACTGCTTTCCACAGTGGTTGAATGAGTTTACACTCCCTCCAGCAGTGAAGTATCCATCCCTTCAGGCCACATCCCCTCCAGCATCTGCTGGTATTAGATTTCTTGATCATGGCCATTCTAACTGGAATCAGGTGTAGGTAATTTTGTGAGCTGTAGGTATATTTTCGATGTGAGGCCCTTCTCTGTTGTATTATTAGTGAAGATCTTCTCCCACTCTGTGGGCTTTCTATTTAACTTGCTAGCTATGTCCTTTGCTCTGCAATTTAATGCAATCCCATATGTCCAAACTTTCTTTCCTTTTCTTTCTTTCCTTTTCTTTCCTTCTTTCTTTCTTTCTTTCTTTCTTTCTTTCTTTCTTTCTTTCTTTCTCTCTCTCTCTCTCTCTCTCTCTCTCTCTCTCTCTCTCTCTCTCTCTTTCTTTCTTTCTTTCTTTCTTTCTTTCTTTTTTTTATGGATGATGGGGCTTGAACTTGACCTGGGCACTGTCCCTGAGCTCCTCAGCTCAAGGTTACCATCCTACCCCTGGGCCTGGGTGTTGTCCCTGAGCATTTTAGCTCAAGGCTACAACCCTACTCTTGAGCCAAGCCCCACTTCCTATTTTCTAGAGGTTAACTGGGGATAAGAGTCTCAGGTCCTTTTGTTCCCAGGCTGGCTTTGACCCTTGATCCTCAGATCTCTGTCTCCTGAGTAGCTAGGATTACAGGTGTGCGCCACTGTGCCTGGCCCCAAACTTTAATTTGTGTGTTTTTAGGTCTTTATTAAGAAAGTTTTGACCTGTGTCAAGGAGACCTTGTGTATTTCCTATTCCTTCTTGTAAACTTTTTTGGGTATCTGCTTTTACCTCAAGGTCTTTGATCCACTTGGAATTAATTCTGGTTCAGGATGACATAGAAGGATCCAACTTTAGTTTTCTGCAGCTGCTTAACCAGTTCCAACAGCACCATTTGTTAAAGTGGCTGTCTTTCTTCCATGACATTTTTTTGGCTTCCTTATCAAGGATTAGGTATCCATAGGTCTGTGGGTTGATTTCTCGGTCTTCAGTTCTATTCCATTGGTCCTCAGGCCTGGTCTTGTGCCAGTGCTAACCTGTTTTGGTTACTATAGCTGTGTAATAGAGTTTGAATTTTGGTATTGCTATTCCTCCAGTGCTGTTCTTTCTGCTAAAGATTGTTTTTGCTCTTCAGAGTCTTTTATTATTCCATATGAAAATTTGGATTGCTGCTTCTATTTCCTTAAAGAATGACATTGGGATGTTGCATTTAATTTGTAGATAGCCCTCGGCAGGATTGCCATTTTCACGATGTTAATTTTTCCAATCCAGGAGAATGGGAGGTTTTTCCATTTCCTCAGTTCTGCTTTAATTTCCTTTTTCAGGTTTTTTGTTTTTAAAGGTTTTCATCATAAAAGTCTTTACATTCTTAGTACTTTATTTTCTTTGAGGCTATTGCAAAAGGAGTTGTTTTCCTAATTTCCACCCCATTCCTCTTGTTGTTGGCATACAGGAAGGCCGTTGATTTTTGAGGTTTGATTTTATACCCTGCTACTTTGCCAAAATTTCGAGGCAGCTCAAGCAACTTGGGAGTGGAGTTTATAGGGTTCTTTAAATACAGAACCATGTTATCTGCAGAGGGAAAGTTTCACTTCCTTTTTCCCTATTTGGATCCCCTTTATGCTTGCTTCTTGCCTTATTGCTCTGGCCAGAAATTCTAATACTATGTTAAAGAGGAGTGGAGAGAGTGGGCATCCTTGTTTCATTCCTGATTTTAGAGGAAATGCCTTTTGCTTTTCTCCTTTATGTATAATGCTAGCTGTAGGTTTGTCATACACACCCTTCATTATCCTGAGGAATGTTCCATGTATTCCTAGTTTCTCCAGAGTTTTTAGCAGAAAGGGGTGTTGGATCTTGTCAAATGCCTTTTCTGCATGAGATGTAGATTTGAAAGCAGAGTTGGCAAGACAACTATGGGAATAATGTGGCCAGCCATGATTGGCATCACACAACCACCATTGTGCCTTCCTTAAACAGTGGTCAGGTATGTTTGCTAAGCTGGTTTGCAGAGCAGTATATGTAAGAAGCACAATTTATTAAAAATAACTTGAGGGGTTACAATACAGGCTCTACATACACTAAAGGTTAGCAGATAATTTTCATGACCTGGATTTCTCACATACAATAAATCTAACAGCAAATTAAAAGTGATAGCCTATTTAAATGAAAAGGGAAGTGCCAATAAAAGCATGATGCTGTAGGGGTGAAGGCATTTTTACAGGTAAAAATTTCTCTAAGTTTCAACTCTACCCTTTGAGGATCCTATTTAGGTATAGCATAACATGGTACTTATTTTTGATTCACCAAAGGGTATTAAAATGGAGCATACTATTTAAGATGGCATTTAACCATATACAATATTTTGGAAAGATTTCAATAGCAAACCTTTGTACTTTTTTTTTTGTTGGTCATGGGGCTTGAACTGGACCTGGGCACAGGGCTAGTGCTCTACCATGTTGAGCCATAGCACCACCTCCTTTTTCCTGATTGTCAATTCGAGATAAGAGTCTCCTGGACTTTCATGCCTGGGCTGGCTTTGAACTGTGATCCTCAGATCTCAGCCTCCTGAGTAGATAGGATTACAGTCATGAGCCACTGGCACCTGGTCAACATTCATACCTTTAAAGGGCTGGACACAAAAAAAAGTGTCTGTTATTGGATGCAGTCCATGTATAAATTTAATATCCCCTCCAGGTGACTTTTTTTCAGAAAGAAGTTCATTGTCAAGTTTTCTCCAATCATATTTCCATTTTGGGTTATTAATCCCTTAGGTTAAAAGAGGATCAACATGGCAACAAAGTGTTTTGAAAACAGCCTCTTGTGATTTGAAGGTTAAATAAATCATTAAATTAAATTACTCTGCAATCAAATGTTTATGACTGCTTAAAATTGTCCAGATAGTAGTGCTCAAAGGGATACCGGCTGAATTATGTCATAAAATACAGCAGCTAAACTCTATCTTATCACCTTAACAGCCACTTGTGGTTCTTATATGAGGATGTTGGCTGTTCGGGTTGGCAAGCAACAATGCTGTGTGTCAAGAAGCAGCTGTGAGCCTCCGTCAGTTGCCTTCCGGGAAGACAAAGCCCACCAGCTCAGCCCCACCAAGCTGAATTTGCTCTTTAATCGTCAATTAAGTTAAGATTTGTCTTTTCCCCACTTTAAAGATAATCTCTACCTCATCAAAAAGTGGGGAACATATAAAGCTGCTTTTAAAGTAAACATAAGCAGGGTAGGATTTGGAAATTCTAAAAAAGAAATACTAATGCTCAGTTTGCCACTGTCAAAAATAATGATCCATGGTTTTAACATATGGCTACTGTCATTATTCCATTCCAAATTGATCTGAACAGCTGATGGGTAGCTCATAATTGAAAAAGCAGTTTCCCTCTGGTAATCTGAGCATAGTAAATGATATGTATCAGTTTTTTATTCCATAATTTAAAATGATTTGCCTTTATCCATTCTTTCCAGAATGAATGTGGAGATTTTTAAAAAATAGACCTATCTCTGATCTCTAAGTTATTATGTCTTAATTCTGAAATTTTAATACAAGTAGTTCTAAAAGTCTGCTTTAAAAGCATGTAAAACTCTCCAGATTTTGTTGAAGAAAAACCAGAATCCAACTTAATTGATGGCTCAGAAGCATTAAATCTGTCATTCATTTGTGAAGTTGTAAGAGAAACAAAATTGGTTCAATTCATATAGCATGACTTTTGAACAGTTAAACTTTTCAGGACCAAAGAATCTTGATAATTGAAGCAAGGCAATAGAATTTAAAATCCCTGAAATCAGAATCTGTAGAATGGAACACAGAAATCTGTATTTTGTAAAGCTCTTCCAAGTCATTCTGGTGCATACTAACATTTGAAATATCTCTTTTCTGAATGACTTTTTTTTTTTGTGGGTCATGGGGCTTCAATTTTGGGCCTGGGTGCTGTACCTGACCTCTTCAGCTCAAGGCTACCACCCTACCCCTGGGCCTGGAAACTGTCCCTGAACTCTTTTGGCTTAAGGCTAATGCCCTACTGCTGGAGCTAGCCCCACTTCCAGTTTTCTAGTGATTAATTGGAGATAAGAGTCTCATATTCTTTAGTGCCCGGGCTGGCTTTGAACCTTGATCCTCAGATCTCAGCCTCCTGAGTAGCTAGGATTATAGGCTTGAGCCACTGTGCCTGGCTCTGAATGACTTTCTTGTGTGACCCTTTTGAGTGTCCTTGACACTCCCGATAAATGTCTCTCTGTATAGGCACTTGTCATACAAGACAATTATCAGTATTTGAAGAACTTTGATTCACCTGAGATATACCTGAATAGTGAGGGGATATCTGAATATTGAAGGGTATCTGTCTCCTAATTTTTCTTCTTCTCTCATCAGGAGTCATACCAACATTCCCTGGCCCCTCACCTCATAGGGATGTGAAACAGCTGTGACACAGTCAGTAGTACAGACACATCCTGGGTTTGAACTCTAGCTTCAGCTTCCTTGTCTATTAAAGGAAGAGAATATCTGTGAATGGTGGTGAGCATTAATTGAAACAATGTATGAATTTAACCCATCTCGATGATGGGGTTATTATTCTATAGGATGATTCTTTACCTCATTTTAAGACAGGTGTCATGTCTTTGAGTCTACTTCTATCCAAATTGCATGCTCCCATTTCTTTTCTTTTCTTTGTTTTTGTGCTCTCATTTCTCTTCACCATCAATACTATGTTGTTTTTGGATCCTCTCACCATTCATTGGCTTTCCAAATGCCCTTCATTCTCTGTATCGAGATTGTTATCAATGTGTGGCTTCTAAAACATGAGAAATTTCATGTTCCACAACAGATATCTGATCTTCACATAATTAAATACACCATGAGAGTCTCTTCTATTTTAAATTACATTCTGTTCATATAGCCAAATGTTATGTTGATAACCATTGCTTCCAGTGGACTCTCTTTGGCCTTATTTTCCACTAAAACACAGAAATCTAAAAAAAATATGTTAAGTTATACAGACAATACATGTCTAATAAGCAAAATTAAAAATATTGCCACCATGGGGCCGGGAGTTTGGCTTAGTGGTAGAATGCTAGCCTAGCATGCACGAAGACCCGGATTCAATTCCTTAGTACCACATACATAGAAAAAAGCTGGAAGTGGTGCTAAGGCTCAAGTGGTAGAGCTCTAGCCTTGAGAAAATCCAAGGACACTGCTCAGGCCCTGAACTCAAGCCCAGGACTGGCAAAAAAAAAAATACTGCCACCAGTATTCATTCTATAGAGATAATATGGCTAAAATGTTGATGTATACCTTTCTAGACAGTTTTTTAAATTGTATTTTAACTAGACAGTTTTTAAAAGAAGTTAAAGTCTGAATGTTGGGGAACTTATCCAATAGCATGCATCTTGGAGCCCTGGTATTGTGTAACATTTGAAAAGGAGTGTAATCTGTTCTAACTTGGTCCTCACTAGTAAAGGGGCCACACTAACATGTATCTTATGGGTGTTAGATTTAAATGAGTTGTTTGTTTCCAAGTTCAGAAAATAGTAATTATCATCATTTGTACAGACATGGATTATATTTATATTTTCTAAAAATGGTAATATTGTACCTTCTGATTTGAGAATAACTTTTTATATGAATATCTGCCTGTGTGTATATTGCCATTGCTGATAATGATGTTGTTAACATCCTTAGCTAAATATTTATGTGAATCCTTAATTATTTACTTCCTGAAGTGTAATCATTAGGGTAAAAATGTACATGGTTTTAGAATTTTCAATACACATTACCAAATTATTCAAGAAAGCCTTACCAAGTCATCTATATTTAAATGAGATAGAGTCTGAATTCAGGGCCTCAAGCTTGCTAGGGAGGCACTCTGTTGAAAAGTTTTAACACTATATTTTTAATGCAAAGGCATTTTTAAGATAGGGTCTTGCTTTCTGCTCAGACATGAGTCTGGAGTGCAATAGGCATGTTTTAGGCTTCTTAACATAGCTGGGCTTGTACTGTTATGCTCACCTTGTTCATCTGGAATGGAGTTTCATGGACTTTGCAATCCAGGGTTGGCCAGAATCACAACCCTCTCAATCTCAGCTTTCGAGAAAGCTAAGATGATAGGCATGCACCACTGTATTCAGCTATAGGTTCAGAAAGGGTCTTTCAAGCTGTCCAGATTTGTTTCCACCTGATCTCAGCCCCGGAGAAGCTAAGAGTATAGGTGCAGCCCATTAACACCTGGCTTCTAAGTTTTACCTTTACTTGAAGTTCATGCGAATGCCTATTTCTTCACACTTGTGTCAGCACTGAAAATTACCATTCTCTTTAACTTTATCAGTTTGGTGGATTAAGAGATTGCAGTTTCAATTTTCATTTATTTAATAAGGATAGTCTTTATTAGTCATTTATGTTTTTTAGTTGTATGATTGTCAGCTTAAGATAATATAAGATTACATCTTTAAAGGCTATACTTTCAAGGATCATCTCTATAGTATATTTCTAGAGAAACTCCACTGATTGTGTAGAGTACTGGAAAAAAAAAGATTACATCTTTAAAACACACACACACACAAATATACATTGGACACCTCCCACCCTGTATTTGTTTTTTCAATAATTTTTTAATTTCAATGTAGAGGAGTTACAGTTATATTCGCCAGGCAGACGGTAAATTACTTCTCACACATTGTTATCCCTTCTTATCTCATATTGTTACAGTATCCCACTTTGTTACCTGGTATATTATATAGATGTTTACCATCCTGTATTTGTACATAGTGTTTTTGTATAGGCCAGAGTACAGGAACTCGCACTTTCTTCATTGCAATTATCAGCCAAATGTTTCAGCTTTTTAGATCCTGATTCTCACAGGATCCTATGTTTGTTGTCCTTTCTGTTTTTTTTTTTCCTAACTGAAAGATCTGATAAAGAAGCAAACTTGATCTTTCAAAACAGTGTTAGCAGGACAGAGTTATGCACAGAATTTCTGGTACTCCCACAGGAACCAGGTCCTATCTCGACTGTGATCTAATAAATAGATGGGTTTATGGCCACCAGCACTTTGGATGTTGAAGTAATTCCAAGCATTCAAGTGCTCTCTGAGCCTTAGCATCCATCACTGTGTGCTATGTGCTAAACAATTCTATGTGATGGGGGTCACAGTTTCCATTTCCCCTTGGCTGTCATAGTATCTTGTTCATCTCTTTAGGCCTCTCCTCATCCCTTCACCTAGTTTCTTATCTATCACACTAATTCAATAGACATGTATAAAATTCAGTATAAAATTCTGGGCTGGGAGTTTGGCCTAGTGGTGGAGTGCTTGCCTAGCATGCATGAAGGCCTGGGTTCGATTCCTTGGTACCACATACCTAGAAAAAGCTGGAAATGGTGCTGAGGCTCAAGTGGTAGAGCTGTAACCTTAAGAAAGTCCAAGGACGGTGCTCAGGCCCTGAGCTCCAGCCCAGAACTGGCAAAAAAAATCTTAGCTATTTTACCCATAGAAATAAATGGTTTACTTCCTTTTCTCTCCTAGAGTAAGATTGATGAGTCCTACATGGAAGTAGCCAAATATGCATGAGAAAAATCTCAGCTAAGTGGACTTCCGGAAATGTGACATTTCTTTGAATTAGATATCATGCATCTTATTGCTCAAAATGGAAAGAAATGTCATGAAAATTCCTCAAAACACACGCAGGGACTCATTTTTCCCTATGTGACCCAATGTGTCTAGTTAGTTGAAGTTTTCCGTGCCCCCTTTTCACTGAAATCCAACTTTGTTGTGGTTTCAGACCATCTCACTAAAAAGAAATGTACAGAAACTTCTTTCTTCCATCAGTATAATCTGGGGCTTGGATCATCACACCACCTCCATAGATACATCATCATGGGGCTCAGAGCCTGGCAATGGTATAGCTTGGTTGAGTGAATTGTTAAATGAAATCTCTACAGTTTCTTCATTAGGAAAGATGTCTTAAATAGATTGTTGTGTGGCATGAAAAAAGCAGACAGGAGCATTGATTATTATTGATTATTGTCCTTTGTAAAGTGTGCTCACTGTATGCCACAGTCACCTCTTCGCTCTGTCACCTCCCCTCACCCCAGCGCTGAGCTTGAGTATCTGTGGCATTTATCTTTACACTCTAGAGTCTTGTTTTTGTCATAGGCAGGTCCATACATTCATTTTATTACCTACTTGGCCTCTGAACATTTTAATTTGTGACTCATGGAGAAAACCAATTTCAGTTTTTCCTGTCTCAAGTTGAATTTTTATAGGCATTTTTTTCTAAGCTTTCTAAGACAAGCAAAAAAAGCAGCATTAGTTATCGTAAAGTGGAAGAGCTGATGTCAAACCAAATCATCTTGGTTGTAACTCGTGTGTGCCACCTTTTCTGGCTTGGCTGATTTTTTTTTTCACTGAAAAAGAATATCTTCCAGAAACTTTTCTATCTGATAGTAAACCAACAGATGCTGTGAAATCATGCCAACATAAGCCAAGCTGTCACCGCTCCATCTCTGTTTGTCAGGGGGTCCGTTGTTTAAGTCTCTTATCTCCTACTACATCATATTTACTTGTACAAACAGATAAAGATTGATGCCCAAATGAACAACTTCTTAGGAAGGTGTTATTTTCACCCAATTCCCTAAACCACTTATGAGTGACAAATATTTCCATAGGATTAATGAATAGGTATTTCAGTCTCCTCCACCCTTATTAAATACTAGCTTTTTCTTTCATTCTTGGAACTCTGTTGAATTTGTGGATGAGAAACATTTTCCATATGTAATGAAACCAAGGACTTTTTAACCTACTAAATTTTGTTGTATATATTGGTCACTCTTTTAAAGAATAGTTTCCAATCTGACCAAAAGTCAGCTTGAACATTCAATATTCCTTCAATAGTCAAATATTTTTATATTTTAAAAGTAATACACATAGAGCTTATTGTTTGATAAGATCAAGAGTTGACCAAAGGAATCATGTTGTTTTCCACCATACATATTTTTTTTTATCATTTGCCAAAAAATGTCTTTAGCTTCAAGAATCCACATAGACACCAAAAATTACTTGGTTGTCATTCCACTTTTCTAGGCAACAAACCAATTTTTTGGTCTCCATGGACACCTAGTTGAGCAACATTAACGTCTATAAAAACTGCTATCTGACATGGAGTTTGATGGCGACCTGACAGCCCATTCTAGCATGGTCATTCAGGCTTGGTCTCTGGTTATGCAGAGATTACACAAGCTTCCAAGACAGTTCTTTAATTGGTAGAGATTCAAAAATTATTATGGATCTTATTGTCATTGGCATACAGTTAGAAAGCTCCAATTTGAAGTTCACACAGACACACACACACACACACACACACACACACACACACATACACACACATGCTTACATGTGTAGTTACATCTAGTTGACATGGAGTTACTTGGCACTTGGTGAAGCAAGAGATCCATCATATACTGATGGATATGTTAACTCAGTTCAGAAAGGATACATATTTGAGCCAGGTACAGTGGCTCATGCCTGAGGCTGAGATCTGAGGATCAAGGTTCAAAGCCAGCCCAGGAACAAAAAGACCTGAGATGCTTATCTCCAATTAACTGCTAGAAAACAGGAAGTGGGGTTTGGCTCAAGGGTAGGGTGGTAGCCTGGAGCTGAAGGACTCAGGGATAGCACCCAGGCCAAGTTTAAGCCTCATCACCCACCAGAAAAAAAAGAAAGAAAGAAAAAGAAACAGAAAAAAGAAAAAAGAAAAAAAGAAAGGATACATATTTGAAATCCTTGTGGAAATACCAAACTCATTTATGCAATGAGATGTCATGGACTTGTGCATAAGGACCTGTGAAGAATGGTTTTGATGGTCAAACTGAATTGTTCCGTGTCGGGTAGCAATTCTCTAGAAACTGTTTCCTCCAGTCTATGATAGTGTTATTCCAGAAGATCCATCATTTCTTGATGTTAAATATACGGTTTCCTTTTCATGTGGCATTTTATAAAACTCCCCACTTCTTAGTTGGTCAAAAATTAACAGAATAGGGGCCAGAAGTTTGGCCTAGTGGTAGAGTGCTTGCCTAGCAAGCACGAAGACCCAGGTTCAATTCCTTGGTACCACATACATAGAAAAAAGCCGGAGGTGGTTCTGAGGCTCAAGTGGTAGAGCTCTGGCCTTGAAAAAAAAAGCCAAAGAACAGTGCTCAGGCCCTGAGCTCAAGCCCAGGACTGGCAAAAAAAAGAAAAAGAAAAAGAAATTGACAGAATAACAAATGAATTTTACAGAGCATTATACAGTGTAAGAGAAAAGAAAGGTACCGAGAATTGGGGAAGGTGACACTTGTTGGCCTTAGGAAGTGCAACTCCACCAGAAGTATACTAAACCCTGGTAAGTCTGTCATTTCTGCTTTATGGTGTCTCTGTATCTGTAATAATAATTACTTGGAAGCTGATATAAGACAACTGTGGTTTGAAGTTAGCGTGGACATATACTTGAAAGCTGTTTTCCCCAAATAACTTGTGATGTGAGCCTGTCTTTTCAGCTATGAAGGAGGCTGAGATTATAAGCGTCCTGATTCTAGGCCAGCCCAGGCCAAAACAAACAAATAAAAAATAAAAACAAAAGGACAAATTGGTAAGATTTCATCTCAGAAGAAGCTGGACCTGTCATCATATCTATGACAAGAAACATAAGATAGGTAGATCATGGTCTACATGTATGCCTGAGCAAAAATGTAACACCCTTCCTTAAAATAACCAGTGCAAAAAAAGAGCAGGAAATGTGACATAGTGGTGGAGCACCTGCCTATCAAGAATAAGGCCAAGAATTCAACACACACACACACTCAAACACATACTCCATACAATCTAGCCATTCTATCCTCAGATGACATAAATATTTCCATCTAAGTCTTTGTATAGACTGCCTGAGAGGAAAACAATACATTATACACAAAGATACATCCAACATTTACAGCGGTTCATTGGTAATAACAAAAATAGTAACAACAAAAATATCCATCAACAGGGGCCGGGAGTTTGGCCTAGTGGTACAGTGCTTGTCTAACGTGCACAAAGACCTGGGTTTGATTCCTTGGTACCACATACATAGAGAAAGCCAGTAGTGGTCCTGTGGCTCAAGAGCTAGAGCTATATAGCCTCGAGAAAACCCAAGGACAGTGCTCAGGCTCTGAGTTGTAGCCCAGGGACAGTGCTCAGGCTCTGAGTTGTAGCCCAGGATTGGCAACATATATATATATATATATATATATATATATATATATATATATATATATGTATATATCCACCAACAAATACATAGATAAATTGTGGCATACTCATATAATGGAAAACTACTCAGAAATGAAAGGTAATAAACTATTGATTGCTCAGCAACATGGGTTAATTATGATGAGTGGATGAAGAAAAAAAGAATACATAGTATATTATTCCATTTGTAAAGTAATGTAGAAAGTCTAATCTGTAGTAAGGGAAAAGAGATCAGGGGTTGTGTGGAAAAGGGATAGGAGCCAGTGGGGAAGAAAGGGAGAGAGATGACAAAGAGCACAAGGCTTCAAGTTCTATCCTCAGAATGACAATAAAAGGCATAC
Organism: Megascapheus bottae; assembly: GCF_031878675.1. NCBI lineage: Eukaryota > Metazoa > Chordata > Mammalia > Rodentia > Geomyidae > Megascapheus > Megascapheus bottae. Next base: position 49,714,609 of record NC_143513.1, read on the forward strand.
ATGCAGGTGATCATCACATGTTTATACCTTATACATGTGCAGTTTGTTATCCTTTAATAGGGTTATTTAAAAGGAAGTCTGTATATTCAAAAATCTGAGGATAGTCCAGCACCAGTGGCTCCTGACTGTAATCTAGCTACACAGGAAGTTGAGATCTGAAGGTCACAGTTTAAAGGCATGAAAATCCGTGAGACTTTTATCTCCAGTTAACCACTAGAAAACCAGAAGTGGTGCTGTTGTTCAACCCTGAGCTGAAGAGCTTGGGGACAGCGCCCAGGCCCAGAGTTCAAGCCCAGTGACCGACCAACCCCCCCCCCCCCAAAAAAAATCTGAAGATGACTTAATTTTTTTTTTTTGCCAGTCCGGGCTTGAGCTCTGGGCTGAGCACTGTCCTTGGACTTTCTCAAGGCTAGAGCTCTACCACTTGAGCCTCAGCACCACTTCTGGCTTTTTTTTTTTCCCTGTGTATGTGGTACCAAGGAATCGAACCTGAGTCTTCGTGCATGCTAGGCAAGCACATTACCACTAGGCCAAACTCCTGGCTGGATTTTACATTATATAGCAGTACTTTTTTTTTTTTCCAGTTCTGAGGCTTGGACTCAGGGCATGGGCACTGTCCCTGAGATGCTTTATTTTATTTTAATTTCTCTGTGGATCATGGGGCTTGAACTCTGGGCCTGGGTTACAACCCTACTTCTGAAGCCACAGCCCCATTTACCATTTTCTAGTGATTAATTGGAGATAAGAGCCTCATGTTCTATAGTGCATGGGCTGGCTTTGAACCATGATCCTCAGATCTCATCCTCCTGAGTAGCTAGGATTAGAGGCATGAGCCACTATGCCCAGCCCTGAGCAGCTTTTGCTGAAGGTAAGCATTCTACCACTAGAGCCACAATGTGACTTCCAGCCTTTTCTGGTTATGAGAAATGGAACCCACGGCTTCCTGCATGCTAAGCAAACACTCTAGGACTAAGACACATTCCCAGCCTAGTAGTACATTTTCGAACATTGTATCTTAAGAAAAACAAATTTTGAAGAGGTTTTCTGTTTTTGTTTGTTTTGTTTTGGCAGTATTGGGTTTGAACCCAAGGCCTTGTTGTTTCTATTCAGGCTATCACTTGAAATATTCCTCCAGCCTTCTTTATTTTTATAGGTATGGTCTCCTATTCCCCTTGTTCCCCCCCCCCATCCCACCCAGGGACAGCCACAGACTGCAATCTACCTATAACTCCAGCAGCTAAGATCGCAGTATAAACATCATTCTTGGCATGCTGATTCAGATTAGGGGAGAGGAGGGTGTTCACTAACCTTTTTGCTTTGACTAGCCTGGATTGGAATCCTCCTGATATCTACCCCCTGAGTAACTGGGATATCAGGCCCAAGCCTGTAGTCATGAGTCATGAGTTGGGCTCTTTGAAGAGTTTATTTGTGATTAGAAAATAACCATAATAGAAACAAATATGATTTATAACAGTTCATTAATAAATATTTGGTGGATTTTGTTATGGTTTCACCCTAAAAGTTCATGTGTTGGAAACTTAGATTCCCCAAATGTATATGTTAATGATATTTGGAGGTAGGTCTGGCCTTGTAGGAAGTTAAGATTAGTGAGATTATGAGGCAGGACCTCCATGATAGATAGTGGCTTTATAAGAAAAGGAGGAGAGACTTGAGCTGACATGCACGCTGTTTCACCATGTGACTCATTCTGCTATGTAATGGTGCTGCAAGAAGTCCTCAGCAGACACAGCAGATGCTAATGCTGTGTTCTTAGACTTGTTGGCCTTTAGAACTGTGAGCCAAATAAATCTTTATTCTCTTCAAGTGACCTGATCTCAGCTACTTCGTTAGGAGCAGAATAGAGAAATGTTTGTGAATACCATAATATTAAATGAAATAAGAGGAAAAAGGGGTACATGAATCTAAAAATGCAGTAACATTTTCTCTTCTCTTTCATGGTTGGAAGGAAAAATACCAAACTATTAGAACTGGCATGTCTAGTTGATGGGATGACACCTAATTTCATTTCCTTCTCTTGTTTTGGGAACTTTTCTAAAATTGAGCTTCAGTTACTTCCTAAAGAAGACAAAAAGGAACCATATATTTAGTAAGTTTTGCCTATGCATAAATTTATTGGTGTAGATGTTTTTAGAAAATAGTCAATCTACTTGAGTCACAAAGTGATACTGAGGAATTGAACCTGGGTCTTTGTGCATGCTAAGCAAGCAGTAGGCCAAAATCCTGGCCTAGTCAGGAAATTTTTATCAAAAGTTTTCTGGCCAAAAAACGGGCATCACCTCATGCAGGAAGAAATGTAAATAATTCTTATCCTGGGTCTGATCAATAGTGAGCTCTACACACCTTCTTGAGTCACGAAGAGTGTAGGTAGGGCAGTGAGGTTTGAGTAAAGGATACAGTCCACATGTAATGGAATTGAGAAGGTTCCCATGTACGTAAGATGTGTCCGAAGATGGGCCATCATTACATCTCACCACAATATATGAGCATCATTAGTTCTGTGTGACTTCTATTCTGATTTTCCTCCTGGGTGAACATAGACAATGACTAGTGGCCACCTGAGAAAAGTGTGATTGGCAGTTCTATAATGACTCTTTTTAGGACTTGCAGATGGAATTTTAGAGCCAGGTCTGTTTTTATCCAGTAACATGGAAATAAAAATTGCAAAATAGGTCTGTAAAGTTCTTTCGAAAAAGCATTTGAGTGGTTTATCACATTTCAACCATTAATTTCGTCCTCTGATAATCATTTGAATAGTTACAAGCAAATCCTTGAACATTTTTTTTCTTCAGCTGTCCCAGGGACCTAGTGTAATGTTTTTGTTATGTGAAGAATCCTGTCCTTGAATTTATCAGCCAGTCAGTTCATTGAGTACTTATGTTAAGGATCTTGTGTTCCCCTCCTCTGGATTCCCCCTGTTTTGAAAAGGGCATCTGGTCACTCCAGCCTAACTCTTCAGCTTCTGGACCTGACCCTCTTCATTTTTCTTCAGTAGGGTCATCAGACCACAGAGATGGTTGTCATGGCGAATCCCATTTCCATTGCTTTCCTATGGCTAGAGGTGTTAATTGGAGAGTAAGTGACACACTTTTAGGTATCACAGATAGGAATTCTAGATTTTTTTTGCCTTGGAATCATATAATGAGATTTATTTATTTTTAATCATATAATGAGATTTATGTTTAGCATGCTATGTTGGTGGAATTTAAATTTTATTGGGCTCAGTGGGCATTCCTTGAATGGGGACATAAATGTGTCACATATAGTGTATAACTATCTTACATATCTAGTTTGTATTATATGTTAAAATAATATTTATTTAACTTAAACCTTTAAGCAGAATGTGTTTCTCAATTATGCTTAACATTGAACCACAAAAGAGTGAAATGTGGAGAAGTAGAAGAGTGGTATGTTTATGGGTACATTTTCTTCTATGTAGAAATACACTTCTGTTATGTTTCCTTTCAACATAGCTTAACATCTGGTCATTGATCTGGTTTTGGTCATTTTCTAAATCATTCCCAACATTTAGTTAGAGTGTACCTAATTTATAGTTCACTCTCTCAGGATGCTGCAGGGTTACATAATTTTGTATGCTAAGTAATTGTTCTAAAATTCCTTTCAGTATTCAAAGTATTTAAATAAACTCCAGTGTATAGATTAATATGTTTTAGAGATATCCTCGAGAATTTGAAGAATAATCTTGGGCTATATCAGGGGAGAGGGAGAACTTTCTGAAGAAATAGATTTCTTTGTGCTTTTCAGGGAACGCATTTATTCCTTAACATGCATTCAATCTTTCAGTTAGAAGGGTTGTTATTTATGTCCTAGCACACACACACACACACACACACACACACACACACACACACACACACACAGAGGAAATAAAACTTTTTGAAACAAGAAAACTCACTTCATAGGCATGCCATTAATGCATGATTCAAGATGTCATAGTTTGGATGAGATAATCAAATTCCTCAGATGAATCAGCTGAAAACAGCTGCCTCATTTAGAAATCACTGAGGGATTTATAAATTGATAGGGAAGAAAAATCAATGGTAAGTGTAAGATTATTTCTGAAAATTCAAAATGGTTAAAATGATCATTATGGCAATTGTACCAATTATAACAGCTTTACTCTTATTTCTCTTTTAAGAAAGTTTTCAACTGGAAGCCTAGCTCTAGTTCTACCGGTAACAAGTAGAACTTGTCTGGTAACTGGTAAAGTTAAATGTCATCATTTTGAGAACTGTTCCTTTTACATATTGGGAAATCATCATAGAAAGAATAAACTAACACATCCCTTGAAAAATCCCAGTTCAAAAAAGTTTGTTTTGGGTAATATTCACCCGCATAAGGTGCCTTCCATTCAAGACTTCATGTATAGATGTGTTTAAATTTGCATGGTCATATATCAGACATGCCTTCAGACAACATAGCCTAAATGGTTTGAGTTCTTTGGACATAAGGTAAGTCTTTATTTCATATGTGAAAATACAGTTTCTACCCCTGCCACACAAATTCTCTAGGAATGACACTTTCTGAATTCGGTTGCTATATTGCTCATGCTCAAGGGTTGTCAATGCAATCTTTTCTTAAAGATTTCTTTTAAACATTTAAGCAATGTTTAAAAGAAATCTTTTAAAAACAAAACACCTGTGTTTTCTGGCAGAACAACATTATATCAGGCAAAATAGTTTCATTTAATGACTGACTGCGGTTAGCTAGCTCCCCATAATTCATTTCATAATTGGGAAAAAATGTCACATTTGCTGACATCATCTGAGTGCTGACCTGGGCCCATTGAATAGGGAGTTTTCCAACAAAAACGATTGGATTTTCCACTGCACAACTCAGAAAAATTTTTGGATAAAGGCATTCATGGAGTCCAGAAATCATTTCCTTTCCAGGATTTTTTTTTGTTCAAAATTTGGACAGGAAGGAAGCCTGGACATAATTTCATTTCCAAGACAAAATTTCATTTGTAAAATGTCATATCCTGCTATTAATATTGACAGTTTCTGATCAAATATCATAGGTTTTGAAGAGAAAATGGTTTTAGAAATGAACATTTTAATGAGTGAAGAGAACACTTCCATAAATTCTATTAAGAGTATTTCTTTGTTACCTGTCCGTCTGTCAGTCTGTCTATCCTTGCATCCATTGTGTTGGTACCAGAGTTTCAACTCAGACAGAGCATTGCCCTCTCACATGGCTTTACACTCAAAGCTGATGCTTCCATTTGAGCTATTCTAACTCTCTTTTCACATTATTTTATTTTGAGATAGTCTCACTCCAGGTCACAAACCTGGACTGCAATCCTTCTATCATGCAATCCCACTATTGATAGTTGCATATCACCAAACTCTATTTTTTCCCATTGAGATGAGGTTCTGGGACGTGTTTGCCTGAGCTGGACTGGAACCGCAAGCCTCACAATCTCAGCTTCTCAATAACTAGGATTACAGGCATGAATGACTGCACACAGCTTTATACTGTCTTTCACATTTATTACATGAGTGTATTAGGGCTGTCATAACCAAATATCACAGAGTAAGTGTCTTAAACAAAAGAAGTACATTTGACACTGTTTTAATGACTGGAAATCCAAGATCAAGATTTTGGCAGTTTGATTTATTCTAAAGCCTTTAACCTCATTTTGCAAGTAGCTACCTTTTCTCCTAAGGGAACCACTGATGATAAGGGATCACCTTTATAACCTTCCTTACTGTGATAAAGGCTCTTCAAATTCAGTCACATTCCAAGGACTACTAGAGATTAGGATTTCAAGGAGTTGTAGAGGAAGACAGTTTAGTCTAGAAGGCCATCAGCATAGTTATCATCATTTCTACGCATGGATTGAAGTTACTGTGTGGTGTCTTTTCATTCCAGTCTGAGGGACTCTTTAAGTATTTCTTGCACAGTGGGTCTGTTACTATTTACCTGGAAATGTCTTAATTTATCTTCTATATTTGAAGGACAGTTTTGCTAGACATACAATCCTAGCTTGATACCTACCTCTTTTTAAATGCTTTGCATTTAGTAGTTTAGCCTCCATGTAGTTTTTCAATGAAAAATTGGTGGTAGCTATTATTGAAGATGTCTTGTATGTGGACAAGTTATGTATGCTACATCTTGTTGATGTCGACAGTTCTTCGTGTCTTGGGGGAATATGTGACTTTATCTTAGAGTTACTTGAGCCTCTTTGTTATTTTAGTTAATGTTTTTCATCAACCTTAGAAAGTTTGGAGCAATTATTTCTTTTCTTCAAAAAATCTTTTTTAAAAATCTCTTCTCATTTTGTGAATCCAATTATACATAGACTGGTAGATATTGTTATTCATTTTCAATATGACATAATCTCCATACATTTCTCTATTTATACATGATTTCTTTTTATTTTTGGACTGTTTAAAAAATGCCTGATTTGAAGTCTTAGTCTAGAAAGTCCAAGATCTGGGTTTCTTTAATAGATTTTTAAAAATAGTCTTACTTTTTCGTACTTGTTAGCACTGCCTTAGGCAGCTGTAATATTAGGCAGTTACTTTTCACATCACCCACACTGGTGTTTTATTATAACTCAGAAAAAACAACAGAATGGGTAAGAGTAAACAATCATGAGCAACACATCACCAGTGATTAATTCAATATAAAGGAGAAACTAAAGTCATTTTGGGGTTACTCATCCAAATTAAAAAAATATTTTCTTCATTTCCATCATTTTGAAATCATGTTTTCCTTTAGGTGTCTCAAATATTCCTAGTTGTCTAAAATTTTCCTTTAAGAGTCTAATATCTTCTGCTTGCAACTTACATGGCTTAATATCTGATCTTAGTTTACGTATTAACTTTCTAATGTTGCTATCATAGTATACCTGAGACTGGTAATTTATAAAGAAAATAGTTTTATCTAGACTTCAGGCTGGAAGTTCAACCTCCCTTGATAACATCTGCTTAGTTTCTGATATGGGCTTTCTGTCACTTCAACTTGTATGGAAACAGAACAGCAAATAGAAATGCATGAAAACACAGTATAAAGTCTAGACGCTTATGATAGCTGCACCATTCCCACAAGAAGACATAACTACATTCTCAAGAGCTCTAGCTCCTTGACCCAAACATCTCCCAGCAAGCTTCACCTCCCAATACTGCTACACCGGGGACCCAGCCCCAGTATTAGTTTGGGTGGAGACAGACCATATTCAAACCCAAACATGTTTCTCCAAAGTGGTGGAAAATCTTTTGGTATTATTTTTAAAATGTACTAACATGAGAAGGGGTAGCAATGATTGTTAAGTAATGCACCTTTGATCTGGCAAATAAAATGTAACTCTTCTCTTAATTATAATAAAAATAAAAAACTGAAAAAAATAAAGAATAAAATGCACTATCTGCTTCATTTTCTCTTCTCCCTTTCTGATTCTTCAGTAACATGCATATTTGATCTTATGCAGTTTCTAGAATTACTCCTGATAATAATAATTATTATTACTCCTTATAATCTCTCTATATAGATCTACTATAGATAATATATGTAATATAACATAACAGATCTACATAATATACAGCTCTCTATAAAATATTATATATGATAGAGATCTATGTAGAATAAATATATAGAGAATAGATTTCTATTGATAAGTATACAATATAGATCTGTTATAGTATAGATCTATTAGAATAGATCCAATTATTAATCTATTACTATAATCTATAGATTATACTACTTGTTCTACATATATAGATCATTACATATATTATTCTACAGCTTATCAATACACCTGTAAGTTCTATAGATTATTATAGAATGCTCATATTATTATTATAATTCAGGCTAGATATGTTCTACTGACTTGTCCAATGAATCCTCTTCTGCTGCCCTGTTTATTAAACTTATCCGTGTGCTCTTGATTCCCAAGTTTTGTACTTTTTCAATTCTGTATTTTTCATATACCTCTCAAAATTATTTTTAATTCTGTGGAGAAGTGTTTTACCTTATCGTTTATTTTTTTCTCAACTTATTTATTGTAATTATTTTAAAGTTTGTCTATTAATTCTCTGATAGGAGGATCATACATCTTTCTTTGTACTTGATTAGTGATGATTGTATGAAAAAAAAGTGGTCAGGTTATCACCTCAATTCAGTCAAGGTCTAAGGAAACTTAAGACTCATACTGGAGGGATCTTGAAGCTTGAACTCAGCCTGGGCGCTGTTCCTGAGCTCTTCAGCCCAAGGTTACCATCCTACACTTGGGCCTGGGCATTGTCCCTAAGCTCTACAGCTCAAAGCTACTGTCCTACCCTTGGGCCAAACCCCACTTCCCATTTTCTAGAGGTTAATTGGAGATAAGAGTCTCAGGTCCTTTTGTGCCTGGACTGGCTTTGAACCTTGATCCTCAGATCTCAGCCTCCTGAGTACCTAGGATTACAGGCGTGAGCCACCACATCCTGCTGAGACTCATACTTTTTGATATGCCTCATCTAACTCCAACTTGCCTTCACTCTTTAGTTTGGGGTCCCAGGGGATTCTGGCATATCTCCAATAATTTTTTTGGAGGGTGCATTTAGCATGCATTAAAAACTCAAATTCTTGTCTTCCCAGCCCCTTAAGAATGCTAAACATTTCTCTCCACTTTCCAGACTTTCTAGTGTCCAGTGCACTTTTCAGTAATGCTTGTCCAGAGACTTGTTTAGGTAAGTTAGCTATGCCTTCATTTTCACTGAAATCTTGATTCATCAATTCTTAATTTCTCCAGAAACCCTAAACTCTATGCATGTTTTCCAGCTTATGAGATTTCCCACAACCCAGCTGGATTCTCTGCTTCTATTACAGTCCTGTATTTAAATTCTTGGTCTTTTATTACATGTGAGACTCATCAAATGCCCTGAGTGGAAAAGCAACACAGAGAATATGGCTCACTTCTTGGTAATTCCTTTTTTTCCTGTTTTTTTTTTGCCCCTTAAGTTTTTATTACATTTCTGGATCTGATGTCTTCAAATATATTTTTAAATTGTGCTTTTCTAGGATTATTTTGGCCTTACACACCACTCTATGAGAAACCAGCAGAGCTCATACTTTCTTGAAAATTGAAATTGGAAAATTCTAAAATGAGGGAAATATATAAATTCACTACAAATTTGTTTTTTTATTATTTACAATACCTGAGTTATATCTGGTGTGCTCTTTTTAGGATCAAGGTAATAATTTCATTTTAAATACAATTGTCTTTTTAAAATTAACTATAAATTCCACAATAATTTGCAGTCTTTTGTTTATCTAAGCACTGTAGCTTCTGATACCCCATTTAATAAACCCATCAATAGTTTATATAGCTTAAATCTTTTATATTTCCATCTGAATTTCTAGACATTCAATAATGTGTCCATTTTATTCTTTTCGTTTTTGTCCTTATGGGATTATTTTTTTTAACTGAAGACAGGCACATAATGAAAGTTTTTGATATAGCAATATAAACCAAGTCAGTTAGATCTCCCCCATGCTTTCTCTTTTCTCCATTTATTTCTTTTTCATTTTGGCCTATTTGTTTAGTTCAATTTTTATTTAGTTCAATTTTATTTTATTGTCAGATTGAGGTATAGGGGGGTTACAGTTACATTTTTCGTAGTGTATACATTACTTTTTGAACATTGATACCTCTTCCCACTTTTCCTTCACTCACCCCTCCCAAGCCATTTTAGATTTCTTTGGGGCATACATTATTCCAAACCCAGAGGAAATAGAAACCTTCTTACCAATTTTTCACCAGTATCTCAAGAATGAGCTGAAACTTATCCCCAAACCTATTGGCTTGTCAGGAGATAGTAACTGCTTGATTTCAGTAATGGAACCAAGAACCCATGTACTGATGTAGCAGATGAGGAAGCAAGAATTCCCATCTATTTATTTCTGGATCAAAATACTACATGTATTATAAGTATTAGCCACTTATTACTCACAGTTCCAGCTTCAGGAAGATCAAGATCAAGATATCCAGCGATACTGTGTCTTGTGAATGCTTTGTAAATAGCTCCTTTTTTTTTCTGTGGGCCTGAGTCTTGAACTTAGGACCTGGGCTCTTTTTGCCAACGCTAGTGCTCTACCACATCAGTCACTACCTGTGTTTCTCGGAGTAGTTTATTGGAGATGAGAGTCTCACACACTTTCCTGCCTGGGCTTGCACTGAACCATTATCATCAGATCTCAGCCTCCCAAGCAGAATTACTGGTGGGAGCCACTGGCATCTGGCTAGAGAGCTCCTTCTTGCTGTGTCCTCACATAAAAGGAAGGGATGAGAAAGCCCACTTAAAACTCTTTTATAAGGGCACTAATTCCATTTGTGGAAGCTCTGCTTTATGATCTAATTACCCTGCAAGGGCCTCATCTCTTAATCTCATTGCATTGGGGATTATGTGTCAGCACATGTGTTGGAGTGGACATAATTATTCAGACCACAGCACTTGCCTTGGTGATGGTGGTGGAATCAGACATAGACAGTGGGATGAGTAGTTCCTCTAAAGAATTTTGAGATTTTTTTTATCAGAAAAGAGAATTGTACAAGTAAAGGCAACAAAGTAACCAATGTCTCTAAGGCATCAGGCATGAAGAGTGTTTAGAGCAGATTTCTGTGCACAATTCTATCATTGACTTTGGGTTTTTTAACTGTATTTTTTTGTCTTTTATTTTTGGTACTGAGGATTGAACTCAGGATGGTACAGTTGTTTTGTAACTGCTTTGCCAGTGAACTACCTCCCTGCTGTATCATAGACTCATTGAATCAGAATCACTAAAGGAGTTGTCTTTTAAATAAAATCAATGACTGGTCCATTTAAGTTATTAATTTTGCTAAACTATAGTGAAGTTCTTAGATATTCTCTCTGTTCATTTTAAAATGTATTTCACAGTTAAATGTGTTTCCAAGCTAAAAAGGGATACGTGCTTGTTGATTATAGTTAGGTTGAGTGCTTGAAACTTAGCTTCAGGATGATCTGAAATATGCTGATGCCCTTCGAAATTACAAGGGAATAGTTATCACTTTGTTTGACTTCTGCGACATAGAGCTATGTTTAATTTTAAGAAAAAGGAAAAGAAAAACTCAAACAAGTCTTGTCTAACCAGACTCTTCTGTTTCTTCTTACCAGGAATAGATAGAAATTGATACATTCTGAATATACTCAGAAGTCAATCTTTTTCATGTCTTACATGGTACTACATTCAGATATGAGACCAATCTACATCCAGCATGAAGGTCAGTGTAGACCAGGCATCTGGAGGAGAAGACCACTCAGCAGATTGGAAATCACAGTGAGCAATGACGTGCTTCCGTGCCCAGCGTCAGCTGTGTCAGCTGATTTAAACTTGTGCTATGGGAAATGATTTTGAGAAAGGAAGTTTTCAGTCTCCCGTGCATTTTCATTAAGGTATGTTGACTTCACTAACGTTTGTGCTCCTGTCTAACTTGTTTAGCCTATCTGTACAAATGCTAAAGCATCCAAGCTCCAAACCCTAGTTCTGTCTGATTAACACAATGGAAGTCATAGGATGTGAGGTGCAGTTTAATGACAATAAACATTAATTGCAACAATGTCTAGAGTAATAAGGCAAGACATAGACTAACATTTACTGAGTATTTTCTACATGCCTACTGCTATGTAAAATGCTGTACATAGATAATCTCATTAAATCCTTGCAAAACCCAGTGAAGCAATGGCTATAACTATCCGCCCTTTTTTTGTGGGTCATGGGGCTTGAACTCTGGCCTGGGTCCTATCCCTGAGCTCTTCAGTTCAAGGCTACTGCCCTACCCCTTGAGCCACAGAACCACTTACAGTTTTCTAGTGGCTAATTAGAGACAAGAGTCTCCAGATTTTTAGTGCCGGGCCTGGCTTTGAACCACAATCCTTAGATCTCAGCCTCCTGAGTAGCTAAGATTATAGGCCTGGAGGCCCACAATTATCCCTATTTTTGATGACACATTGAAGCACCAACAGAATGAACTCATCTATCCGAGTCCACACAGCCGGAGAATGACTGAGCCAGTCTGTCTCTAGCCACATATACCTACCCTTATGTTCTAGTGGATTTGCGGTGCCAGTGGTCATGTACTCAGTCAGCACACATCCAAATTCAGTTACCACATAGGAGGACAAGATTAGCAGAATGTACTGGACCTCATTGTCTCTGTACTCCCAGATTCCAAATGGATTTGAGACACCAAGATGGATTAAAGCCTTGCCTTGGAGCTCAGTGCTGCTGGCCAGGAAACAATAGGCCTCAGGAAGCCCACATGTTGGTATGGAACAGAGAGATTAGATTCACAGAATAATGGGAAAGAACACAAGAACCTACAAGTGAAAACCTGTGTTCTTGAAGGTCAGTGAAAGCAAGAAGAGACATTGATTAAGTAGTCCTCGTTTATATAACCTATGTTGTCTCCAAGGAAAACTTAAAAAAAATTAACAATAAAAATGATTCATCTTCATTTTAACTGTAATTATTCAGAAATGAAATGGAATGTGTACACTTTTTTCAATCTTTTCATTAACCTCTTGGAAAGTTAGAAGTAGTCCTGTAATCTACAAACTTGGTTTGAATTTGATGCTCAATGAATTAGCCATTAACCTGGAGGAGAATGACTTTCTAATATTAGTTTAGTATAAGAAAAGCCAACATATTATTAGCAAAGAACTCCCAGTTAATATTTTCCCTCTTTAATTGTTGTCAGTCCTTGAGAAACCTGCTTATCTGTTGCAATAAGCAGGAGTTGTGGCATGTTTGATGAAGATGGGCCAAACCTCCTGCAGGACTGTGTGAACGGAATTTGGTATACATTGCAGCCTAAAAATATTGTAAGAGCATTCCATTCTTCTCATGTGATTTTTCTTTCTTTCTTATTCAGCAGTACTTGGATCTCTGTGGGGAGCAAGTGAGTGTCTGAGGGTTCAATGGAATGGAAAAGACGTGGAGCCTTCCAGAAAGCCTTCTTTCCATCCTTCAAGGTTTTCATTTGTCCACACAATTTGATAGATCAGTTGAGTTCAGAATTCACTGATACAGGAGAGATATTGACTTGCCCTATTATGCAAACGTAGAAAGCCCCAAATCAAAACCCCTGCCACTGACCCCAAGCCCCAAGCTTGAAGAACTGTGAGGTTGAAACAAGAAATTGTGAAAGCCAACAATGCCACTGACAACCATACGTTATTGACTCAGACTGATTGGAAATTAAAGCACCAAAGCCAGTGGCAATTTTGCAAAGAATTCAGGGCGTGCTCAGGCACTCTGTAAGCCTGAGCTCTTGTTCTTGCCTTGACTGGGTCATTATTAGCAAAGACAAATAGAAAAACTACCACATGCTTCTGCAAGGTCCTCTCTCTTTTCAAAAGTTTTCATTGACTCAAATCGCATGGGAGTAAGCCACAATGGGGATATCAAAGATTAAATTACTTCTATCTTTGAGCTGGAGTGACTTTAGAGCAATTTGTGTTGCTTCTGGATGTCTATGATTTTTAAACTTCATAAAAAGTGAGGCAGTTCCATCTGCCTCTTTCCTAATTTTTCAAGGCAGTTACCAATCAGGATAGAGACCACTGTATGTTGAATTCTAAGTGAAGAAGACTCATGAAATTTGAGGTAATTATGTTTTCATCTCAGAGCTGTGCTTCTCCAGTATTAAGAAGCAGTGTGGTTCCCTTGCATCCAGGAGACAACAGTGTAGCACAGATAAGTTCTGTTTTATTCCTAGTATTGTCCTTCTCTGCAAAACATAATCACTGGGGCCAGGAGTTTGGCCTAGTGGTAGAGTGCCTGCCTAGCAAGCACGAAGAACTGGGTTCGATTCCTCAGTTACCATATACATAGAAAAAGCTGGAAGTGGCGTTGTCGCTCAAGTGGTAGAGCTCTAGACTTGAGAACTCCCCAAAGGCAGTGCTCGGGCCCTAAGTGCAAACCCCAGAACTGGCAAAAGAAGAAAAAGAAAAAGAAAAAAAGAAAACATTGTGGGTGATTTCATCTATAGCAAAACAAAGTTTGGGAGACTGGCTTTGTCAGTTAACTTGTACTCCCCCTGCTGGTTGGATGGCTTGCATTTTCTTTTTTTGTGATGACATATTAAAACTTTATTTTCTGAAAAGAAGGAAATGTGTGTTCTTTTGAGGCATTCAGGATAATAAGCTAGGGACTTTTCAGCAGCCTTGGTACCCTCTTATTCCTTCTTTATTTATTTTTTTGCTTTTTATTAAAGAATTTGTTAACATTGATTTTTACATCATATTTCAAATGACATGTTTAACAAACAAGTATTCAAGAAGGGAGGAATCTCCATATACAATCACTGGCACTTAGATTTTAGAACATAAAATTAGGCTGAGGGTTTGTATGTCATAGATACATAATAATCTATGTAATAAAACATTATGTCTATAGAGTCATAAGTTTTTATGTCTATGTAGTTGTTTTTATATTTCCAGTACCATGTCCATAGCATTGGGTATGCAACTTTCGAGCCCTCGCTCTTGTACTGTTTGGATCTAATAGCCACATATTAAGGATACCATGAGCCTTTTGTTCCTTTGGTCTTGACTTATTTTTTCTTTGCCAGTCCTGGGGCTTGAACTCAAGGCCTGAACACTGCCCTTGGGCTTTCCTCGAGGCTAGCACTCTACCACTTGAGTCTTAGCACTACTTCTGATTTTTCTGTGTATGGGGACCAAGGAATCAAACCTGGGTCTTCATGCATGCTAGGCACTCTTAACTCTATGCCAAACTCTCCTGGTCAATTCCTTTTTTCTTTCTTCCTCTCTCTCTCTCTCTCTCTCTCTCTCTCTCTCTCTCTCTCTCTCTCTCTCTCTCTCTCCCTCCCTCTTTCTCTTCAGTGTGCTAATTCCTGATGATTGTCTGTGTCTAGCCTCATGTCATAGCCATGAACAAGTAGAATGGCTAGGGAAAGTCAAGAAATTCTGGGTTTTTGTTTTCAATTCAGAGAAATTCACTTGCCATTAGACCTCAATTTTTCTAAATGTTTCTCATTACATACTTTGTACGTTTACATAATTTTATATTCCTTTTAATTTGCTTTATATCTAAAATTTATTTTGCTCTGATATCTAAAAGTCTGACTAGAATATGAATAAATATTTCAGATAAATATATTTAAAGGGAACTTGACTCATTTTATTGAGTGTCTTCTTTCTTCTTCCTGGCAAGTATAAGACTGCTTTTCTTTGCACAGAGTTACAAAAATTAGTAGCCACCATTTATTAAATACTTACTGTGTTCTGAGCAGTCTACATATATTATACCCAATCATGAAAAGGTTGAGTTCTTTCTATAAGGTAAGCATGTTTGCTTCCATTTTAGAGAGAATGAAAGTGAGATCTTGAAGTCAAGATGATTTAGGTAAGGTCAATTAGATAGTAACTTGTGAAAATAGAATTGATCTCATTTATCCCAAAGTTCATGCCTTTTTAATCTTTGATGTTGTTGACTTAACAGAACAGCAGCTTTCATTACAGTATTAAAAGCATCATTTTCAAAATTATCTTCATGGACTTGAGTTTCGGTGTATTATAAGGTTGGGGGGAGTGTTGACTGTGTTTGTGAATTTAAAGCACAGCTGTTTTGGCAAACAGACAAAACCATATGCTAGAACTAAAAATTAAAGCTAAGTTTAGAGGAAGCCTCCTAACATCTGCTAATGTTTTCCTACCTTGTCTACCTCTGCTTCTGCTTGACTTCAATTTGCTTATCTTTATTTGTGATTTGTTTTTCTCTTAGACTAGTGATAGAGATTCATATGATAAAAACACACTGTTGAGGTTTTTTTTTAATCAGTGGAAAATTACTTTCATCAGTATTAAAAGGGATTGATGATGTAATCCTAGTTACTAGTTTGAAGCCTGCCAGGATAGGAAAGTTCATGAGACTTTTATCTCCAATTAATTGTAGAAAAAGCTGGGAGTGGTACTAAAGGAGTGCTAGCCTGGAGGAAAAGGAGCCCAGGGATAGTGCCCAGGCCCAGAGTTCAAGACATCTAGGGAAAATTTTGGGAAAATTTTGGGAAATGTGGAATGATTTATTTCTCCATCAGAGATCTCATTTGAATATGGGATTGCCACCACTAGCAATCCTCTTACTTGGTTTAGAAAGCATTGTTCTACATGACTACATGGGTGTGTGAGTGTGTGTGCACCTATGTGTGTGTGCGTGTGTGTGTGTGTGTGTGTGTGTGAATGTTCATGTTTCAGAGATATTTTGGGAGACATTTGTAACACCAGACGATATGTTAACTTTCAAAAAGTGATACATTTTCAGACTAGAGACGGCTTATTCATTCAGGACAGTATGAAACAATTGCTTTGGGGAGACTGTAGGAAAATGAGATAGGAAAGTGTTCTCTTTTCTCTTGTTTTTTTTTTCTTCTTCTTTTTTTTATTTCGTGAAATGTCTTTGTGATGCTCTTGATTGAATCAAGAGTGTTGACAGTCACCTGAATGGTACTGAGTGATGCTCCCCTGACTTAAGAACATTGTGATAATATGTCCATATAGGATGAGGCTAAGCAAAATGAACTCCAGGATATGGAAACAAGAGGTTTATCTTTGTGATTGTTGTTCTTAATGTACTATCTGAAGCTATTTCTTTTCCCCTTAAGATTTATCTCATGTTGTTATTGTATCTGACTTTGGTACTGTATCTGACTCTGGTGTATTGTATATATGTTTATTTGGTCACTTGTAAAAAGGAAGGTAAGGGAAGAACAAGATGATTGGGAGTGGGCAGTGGGAGAGAAAGTGGGAGAAAAACATAGGAAGGGGTAATAATGTTCAAGAAGTAATGTACCCACTACCTGATGAATGTAACTGTAACCCCATCTGTACATCACCCCAGTAATAAAATTTAAAAAAAAGAAGTGTGATAAAAGCCATAATTAAAATCTGCATTACAGCAGCATCCTTCACATTTTGTCATTGACAAAAACTTCTTTTTTTGTGGCACAGTCATCATTTTGCTGTGCTGGGGGGCATTTGGTTGTCTCATTTGATCTGATCTGAAACAAGGGTGGCATGTGGAGTGGATTTATTTTCTGGACACTGGCATTCTAGGGAAAAAAGATCAGCCTGTGGGGCTCATTCTAATGAATCAAAAGCTGCCAGGCTTGACTACACTGATGATCTAGTAATCCACTTGAAGGTAAACATTTTAATTACGATTTCTAGCATTTGGCTTTCATTAAAAATTTAGAGAAAAAAACTTAAATTTTTTCATAAAGTAAATACTGGAAAGTCATCTTGAAAAACATTTACCCTGTTTTAAGAGAGAGCGAGCGAGAGAGAGAGCGAGAGAGAAGAAAGCCAGGCCGAGAGTTTGGCCTAGTGGTAGAGTGCTTGCCTAGCATGCACGAAGACCTGGGTTCAATTCCTCGGTACCACATACTTAGCAAAAGCCAGAAGTGGTGCTGAGGCTCAAGTGGTAGAGTTCTAGCCTTGAAAAAAATCCAAGGACAGTGCTCAGGCCCTGAGCTTAAGCCCAGGACTGGCAAAAAGAAGAAGAAAAGAAGAAGAAGAAGAAGAAGAAGAAGAAGAAGAAGAAGAAGAAGAAGAAGAAGAAGAAGAAGAAGAAGAAAGCAAGCCAGGCCACTGGTAGCTTATGCCTAATCCTAGCTACTCATAGCTACTCATGAGGCTGAGGTCTGAGAATTGCTCACAAGGCAAAGCTAACCCAGGCAGGATTGGAGTCTGTGGGACTCTAATCTCCAATTAACCACCAGAAAATTGGAAGTGGAGCTGTAGCTCAAAGTGGTAGAGCACTAGTTAGCCTCTAGCAAAAGAAAGAGCTCAGGACAGCACCCAGGCCCAGAGCTCAAAGAGAGAAGGAGAAGGAGGAGGAAGATGAGGAGGAGGAGGAAGAACCAACTTGGGAGAGAATAATAAGGAAAAGAACCCAAGAACTCAAGAAGAAAATATTTAAGTTGTAGGAAAATGAAAAGAAAAGTGGTAACTTTTGATTGATTCTCAACTTTATATCTCTTAGTAAAGGACTTTAAGAATCTAATGCTTGACCGTTGTCTTTAATGTACTATGTTATCGCTCATCTCTTTTGCAATCCCTTGATTATCTCATATTATTACAATTTTTCACCTTTTGAAATTGGATATGGAAGGGGGAAATCAAGTTAAGAGGGGGGAGGGTAGGAGGGAAATGGGGACCATATCATGAGAAAGGGTATCAATGTTTGTAAACTTATGCACAAACCCTTCTATGTAACCCTTCTATTAATCACAATAAAAATTATTTAATAAAAAAAGAATTTAATGCTTAGCTAGGTGATGAAGGCTTATAACTATAATTCTACTTGCTTAGGAAGTTGAGATCTAGAAAAATGTAATTTGAAGCTAGCCCATTCAGAAAAATACAAAACTCCATCTCCAATTAGCCAGCAAAATGCTGGACTGGATACCTTGACCAACCCATGAAAGCAAGCCGAGCAAGCTTGATGCCATAAGTTCAAGTGCCAATACAGGCCATATATATATATCCATATAAATATGGGCATATATAAATATATTTATATAGTATATGTGTAGATATAGATACAAATGGATGGAAAAGGTGTTACCAGGGATTTATTTCTCCTGGATTTGTCTCTAATTTAAAAAAAAATTAAGGTATAAAAGTAAACATGTATTTCTATACATTTTAGCTTTCCTCTTTCTCCCAACAAAAAGACCCTAGATAGTTCTCATATATGGAATTGCTACAGGATTTACAATGGGTTGTAAAAATAAATGTTTACAATAATGGATTTCTTATATTTAAACTCTCACTTTGATTTCTGGCTTAAAGCTTAAACTATATATGGATACTTTTATGAATTCTAATAGGTATGCTTCTATGTAAAACATATCTAACTTTCTTTTAATATACTTCAGTTCTTTAAAGTGTACAATACTTACCTATATGGTATAATTACTGGGGTTCTGTCCCTCTAGCTTTGAGGATCACCCCAGGGCTCTACTTGGCAGGTCTATAGGTGAAGTCTTTACCGTGTTTGATTGTCATGAGCTGAAACTTCATTTTTCCTGCCATGCCAGGAGTGCTAGTTTCGGTTGACATAAGTTTCTAGTGCTGACATGTTCTATGGTTCATCTTAGCTGAAAAACTCTCTTCACATTTCCAGCAACTAGTAGCATCTCTGAATATTTCTAGGGCCTCAGCTAGTGAAAACACAGTCAAACCACAAATAATAGGAGAATGAAAATAAAATACAATTGAGTCATGATTACTACTAATTTGAAAAGTTCTTTCATGTTTTTAAATTTGGGGGCTATTAATCAAAGGGAAACACTGACTCATCTTACCTCCACTGCAGTAATCCACTTGGATAGCACCCCAAGACTCGGACACTGAAGTAACACAAGAGCATGTCCTCCCTCATGACTGGACAAGTTCAAAGTGACCTCTTGTGTTAACTACCTTCCAGGGAGGCTCTGATGAGCACCGGATGTATTCTTGGACTAGAAAGAAGTAGAATATCATTACAGAGCCTAGTTTTAGACCTGAGCAACATCAATAAATAGGAAGAATATAGTCCACACTGCATGTGAGAGAAACACGTTAGGTGGATTTCAAAAGCATTCTCAAGTTTAACCGTGTAGTTGAGCTGACAGGCTAAAGCTGCTCTTTTATGACATGCTTGCTTCAAGTACAGAGATGATATTGGATACTTTAAAGATGCGCTAAGGGGGGTTCATTTGAGGTTAGTTACCTTTCGATGGTCTCTCTACCTACCCTGCTAATTCCTTTTTCTCCAGTTTCTTGGATAGTTTCCAATTAGATACTGCCAAAAGGAGGAACCTCAGAATTTGGAGAGGTGAAAGGTATCTTTCCTCTTTTCCTGGTCCTGGCAGAGTCATCCCAGCCATAGCACTGACTTTAATCTTTACCTCTTACAGGCATTTCCAGCTGGCCACCTCTTTCTCAGAGACTGAGCCTCATCGTTTCACTGGGCCCCCTCCTTTGAGCCCATAGTGTGTGGCAAGACCATTCAATATCCTTTAGTATGGATTGGTAGTAGGCATAATCTCTGGGTACTTCGCTGCTCCCTTTTCAGGTTTTTATGCACCTTTATCTGTTGTGTAACCAATATTCACTATTTGATGCCTCTCTTGGAAGCACAGCAGTGGAGACTTGTCAACAAAATGTAATCACTTTTGTTTTGAGACCTGTGAACAGTTACGTACTATTGAAGTTTACAGTCCAAGGGGGTAGCAGAGTGTAGAGTAAGGTAAACAAGACAGATACTAATAATTCAGGGTAATGGTGGAGATTCAGCAGCTGATGAAAGCTTTGACTGTGTCCCTGGGGCAATTAGAAGGGAGTGGATCGCTCTCTACATGGCCATCTCAGTCAGACTGGAATTTGGAGGAAGAGTACTTTTGCCGTGCAGGTGGACTGTAGCAAAATAAGGCCGAATGTAGAATGACCACACAAGAGCTACAAGATGGCCCAGTGAGAGTGGGAGCTTGAAAGTAAAGCTGGAAAGAAGAAACAAGACCATCACCCCTCAGTGTTTAGGGCTTAGCCTATGATATATACTTACACTTAAAGGAAAAATACCCAAAGCCATGCTTACCCTCTTCTCTGTTGTAACTTTTGTTCATCTTCATAGTTAAGATGTTAACTCCTTTCTCTTACCGCTAACATAACTGCAGGACTTGGGGACAAGTCTGTTAGTGCAGGGCTGGGTGTGGCTTGTGGTCAGTAACATTTTCTGGGCCTCTTTCTGCACAGTGGTACTGGCCCTCACCCTGGCTGTAGGTATCTGATAGTGCAAGGATTTGGACCCAATTGTAAGCAACTCCTATCTTAAGACTCCTGTCCAGATCCTAGAGGAGTTTTCTAGAAACCCTGAACTCTATTTCTGTGGGGAATACTCTGCCCCAAATGGCACCCAGGGAGAGTGCCTTGGGCTCCAAGAAGAAAAGAGCTTGACAAGCCTTAAAAATGACCGAGTGATTACTCTGATTCTCTTTAGAATTTAGTTTTTTGTCTTTTTTATGAGCATAGTACATCAGATCATTGTCATCCTAATTTATTTTTTATACAGAATGAGGAATAAACATAACATATCTGTCTGCCTCCTTCCACTTGTTAAAAAATAGTATTCTAGGTAACTTTGTAAGTTGGCAAAGATAAAGACAATTTTACTTTTGAATTATAACAGGAGATTTTGTAGCCTAGGGAATGTTTACTTAAATAATATTTTAAGTAACATAGAAAATGTAGACCTAACTGCAGTTAGGCTATGACTCTATACCTAAAGAATGTAAATTCTTTATGATGCTGCATCTAAGTTAATTGAAGTCAGGAAGAAAGCATATAAGCAAAGCCTAAGAGTTCAACATTCAAATAAAGTGAAAGCAGTTCTTTGTTATGTGTTCAGGAATGTCAGGGAAGCCTAGAGATGGAAGGATGGTTATTTCAGAAGTGAAGGTGTATCTTCACATTGGTGAAGATATGTTTTCTAGGTGTGTTACTGATAAGGTATCTGAAGTTCACAGAAGTCAACTGCCTTGGCAAGGTGACATAGGCAGTTAGTTACCAAGGCTTGATGAAAACTCGCTTCTCTTGACTCCAAGTCTATTGGTTTTTCCAGTTTTCATGTTATCCTGTGGTCAAATATAGACTTAGTGATTTCAATCACTAGGACCACATAGCTAGGAAGAGTGGTAAAATTATAAGAAAAAAAATGATGAAAGCTGAGTTGCAAACTTAAAATGAATGGGTAGAGGTCATCTTTTCATGATGAAGGAAACAATAATCATTTCCTTCAAATATGGGGAAGTTGAGTGGTACAAGGAGGAGACTCATGGGCCCTTGTTTGGCACATAGGAAATGGTTTGAGAATGCGCTCTGAGAAAAAGCTTTAGGTTGTAGTTTTTCACATGCCCAAGGCAAAGTGTGAAAAGGTCCAAATAAAAAACTTATCCCAAAGAAGTCTCTAGCACATTGTTGAATAATTATATTGCCCTTCTGATTGCCAGCGAAGAGGGTGGAGACCTGTTAAAGCTGTTCAATAGACAAGGCGCTACAAGGAACCCAGATAACAGCCAACAGAACTGGTTGTAAAAAGATTAGAAGCACTTGAAGTTGACCAAATAGCCGGAGGAGATAACACACATCTGCAAGTTCTCAAGGTGCAAGCCAGGAGCTGTTGAACTTTTCAGCTTGTACAGTGTGAAGGGCTAGGCTGAGCAAGGGTTTGAGTCATTCAGGTGTCAACTGTAGAATATATTTTAGTAAAACCATTTTCTAAACAAAGTTGTTCTCAAATATTGTTGTTCAGACAGTCTTCTAACACTGACTCAAGAGTTTGTGGATAGGTGTGAGAAAAAGAACTGGGAACATATGAGTCATAATACTTCGGAATAGTGTTCTCAGGAGGTGACCAATAAAAGTACACAAACTGAGCCGGTCCCATAAATCAGAACCATGGTGAACTTAATTTTAAAGCATTTCCCTGCTTAGGTGACATTACCTTTACAGTACATAGGCACCTGGAAGCATTTGGATAAGGCTGTTCCACTAACTGCTTAGTGACAGGGCAAGGGTTTTTTACCTGGTTGTGTCCGAAGTGTTTCTGTTTTTCCTATTCTGCAAAGTAGATTGGCAAAAGGAGGTATAATTTGTCATTCTTCAGTTTGTCCAAGTTGGAGCTGTAGAAATTTTAGAGAAAGCAGGTCAGTTTACTTGTGTTGGTAAATATGTGGTAAAAATAGATATGCTCCACAATTTCTCAGGAAGTTTTTTTAAATTTTTTAGGAAGTTTTTTTTATTGAGAACTTGGAATAAGGTTGCTTGAGTTAGCCTTAAACTTCCTGTGTAATAGCAACAGTCCCCTTGTAACTAAGGAATAACATTCAGTCTTCAAACTGAACATTTTGGCATGAACACCCTTCTCAGTCTGCCCTTGCTCTTTTGCTTAAACATTGTGTGTTATTAAGTATATTAAGTACATAGAAAAATGACATAAAACCTGTTGGAGAAATGACAGCTTCTAGCACTCTACCTTATATTGAATTTTCTATTCTGAATTGTCCAAGCCACTTTGCTAAAATATCTCACTACATTCTCCATATAATTTAGAGAAGCAAATGATATTATCCTTATATCCAGTACATAGTTGCTTCTAGTGGTAATTTTCTTTTTATTTCTACTCCCACTTTGGAGGAATATTTAGATGCACTGTAGAAATTTATTTAATTCCACAAAACATGAAAAAGAACCGAATAGTTTACTGAAGATTTAGTTGCATGTCAAATAAGACACCACCTATGTAGATCTTTCTGTTCTTATGGGTGAAGCTCCAATCTGGTACCAACTACCTTTTCTCATCTCAGTTGTGAAGTTATTTTCTTCTAAATCAGTCATGTTCTGTCTTCTTCCTCAATAGGATGTGACATTCAAGGCATTTTTAAAGCATGGAGAGACTGTTTGAACTGGCTGAGAGTCACCAGGAACTATCTTTTAAGTGCCGAACATTGGTTGATGAAAACAGTTCTGGCTGACTTTCAAAAGAAGGTCCTTAACTTCCATTGATAAGTAATTTAGTTAAGGAGAAAATAAAAGCATTATGAGTCCAACCAAATTGAAAATACGCACAAGTCTGTAGTCTATAGCATGCCTCAGTATTGTGCTGCAGTTGTAACTGCATTAAAACAGCCAAGATAAGGAACATGAATCACAGTAGGAAAAGATTGAATCAAGTCTTTCATTCAGCATAATGCACTTAGAACTTCTCTTCATTGCCTTGAATTTCATTCATGTCTTAATTTTTTGTCAGTAATATTCCCTTATTGTATGAAAGTGCCATATTTTATACAGTTGTTAAATATTTAGTTTGTCCTCAGCTTTGAATAAAGCTGTTATAAACATGTGTGTAGATTTGTATGTAGATATGTTTTTATTTCTCGGGTGAATACATGGAAATGTATAAGGTAAGTTTACTTACATTGTATGATGAGTTTATGTTTAACTGCTAAATTCTTTCCCAGTGTTGCTGTATCAGTTTAGATGCCTGCCAGCAGTATACAAGAAATTTTGGTACTCTACATTTTCAATACTGGCTATGGCCAATCTTTCCATTCAATCCACTCTGAGGCTTTCATTTTGCCATTTCCGAATGATTAACACTATTGAGCATCTCTTCATGTGCTTATTTTCCATGTGTATAATCTTTTCTTTTCTTTTTCCAAGGTCACAAATTTTAAATTCAGTGACAGTTTACTGACACTTTGTTTTATGATTAATAAGCCCATCTTGGGACAGATCCCAAGAAATCTTTGCCTATCCAAGGCAATTAGGATTGGTCTCCTTTTCTCTTTTCTAGAAACTTTAAATCTGTGAGCCATTTTGGATTAATGTTTATATAGTGGCAGAATGCCTTAATTTTTGCATATGGATGCTCTTTTTTCAGTGCCATTTATAATGACTATGTTTTTCCATGGAATAAACTAGACATCTTTGTTAAAAATCAATTGACTGGGTATTGTAGGTCTATTTCTGACTCTTTTGTGTTTGTGCTTATGTGGAATACCACATTGACTTAATTACTGTAGCTTTATGCTAAATCTTGAAATCAGATGGTAGAAGATCTCTAACTCTCACTACATTCTTTTATAGCTTGTTGAAATTTGGAAATACTGACAGGGGATATGTATTTCCCACATATAGCTACTATGAGCATTTGTACATATTCTAGAAACATCTCTCTGCTTCCTACCCTAATTTATATCAGTTGCTACTAAGTTATTATAGTATTCCAGGAATTCCATTGTAAGTTTTTTTTTTCATGTTCTTTTATGAATGAACCTTCAATGGATCATTTCATCCCCATGATGTGTGTAATTTGTTGAGGCCACTAATTCCTGATCCTCAGCAACATGGAATGCAAGTGGGCACCATTATGAAACAACTCCATCACAGGTCAGGCAATCTTGCTCTGGAATCGTTTCCTGATTCTTGGAAGCCTGTCTTCTTCCCATCAGTAGCTTTGTAAGCAGGTTGAACAGGCTGTATTTGGAGCAGCAAACAGCTTACTTTGAAATCTTAGTAATGCCATGTAAAGTAGAGTCACTTCCATGGAAATAGTCCATGGAAATGAAGAATCAAAACTGGCACATAAACTATTATGTCACACCCAAAATGTTTTATACTGAAGGAAGAATCCTATGCCTTGTTTGAAATACATGACTCTTTCCTTGGTGACACCTGGAATAGGTGAACAGAATCCATTTCATTTGATAGGGTAATTTCTTTTGGGATGGGAAAAGTGTATTTTATCACACTCAGTTCTGCATTTATGATATTTATCATTTCTTTCCCTCAACCTAGAGAGGAATGGAACTTTGATAAATATTGAATAGTAAATGGCAAGTGTCTGAAAAATAATAGCTCATTTTAAAGCAATGATATTGGAAGATGCAATGAAGTATTAGCTTAAAAACTACACATTTTATAGGCTCAATGGTTTCCCTCATTTGTCATAATCAGTAAAAACCTTGGGCTCTCCTAGCAGAGATTTACAATAGAACAAAACCTTAAGGCCATATACTTAAGGCCATATAGAATGATGCTAAATGTAAGGACCTCCAGGATATAGAAACAAAAGCCATAAAATGAGTGATTGTTGTCTTTAATGTACTATGTTACCTCTCATCTATTTTGCTGTCGCTTGGTTATCTCATATAGTTACAGTATTTCACCTTGTTATCTGATATATTTGATATATGCTTATTTGGTTATTTGAAATAGGATAGGGAAGGGGGGAAACAAGATGAGGGGTGGGGTAGGGGGAGGGAAATGGGGACCAAGACATGAGAAAGGGAATCAATATATGTAAAATATGCACCTTCTGTCTGGTGAATATAATGTAACCCTTCTATTAATTACAATAAAATATATGAGAAAAAGAGAAAAACTACACATTTTTTCCCTCAAATTTTGTGCTTCCTTGTCTACATCATAGAATATGCTGGATATAATTTAATCTTGCCTTGTAACTCAGGAATGATTGAAGGTGTAGTGTTGACCTGTAGTTAAAAGAGCCAAGTGATTGCATTTTTTAATTTCTTGTGTTCATTTAATAGCTCCCCTCTCATGCTGTTTGTATATCTTATTTTCTAACAAGATAGCAAGATCATTGAGCAACTGTGTTAGCATGGGAGAATAAGCCTGATGAGATTGAGAGAAAAGTTGGGTCCATGTGGGTCTGAGTGGGACCCAAATATTTCTCCTATGAGTTCATAATGCTTTAATCTCATTAAACATAATTATTTGTCTCCTCAATGACTCAGGGTTTCTTAGCTTTGTGGCAGTGGGAGAGAGTTAAAATAGCTGTGTGTGTGTGTGTGTGTGTGTGTGTGTGTGTGTGTGTGTTGACATCTGTGTACTACATAAGGGGAAAACAAACATTCTTGTCTATATAATATGGGTTGGTTTTTATTTTCCGCCATGGGGCTTGAACTCTAGGCCTGGGTACTGTCCCTGAGCTCTTTAGCTCAAGGCTACCATCTTATCCCTTAAGCCACAATGCCACTTTCCATTTTTTTTTCTGGTAGTTAATTGGAGATAAGAGTCTCATGGACTTTAGTGTCTGGGCTGCCTTTGAACCGTGAGAACCGTGATCCGAGTAGCTAGGATGACAGGGTGAGGCCCCACGCCCGGCTTATAATGTGGGTTTTCTTTTTTTGCCAGTCTTGGGCTTGAGCTCAGGGCCTGAGCACTGTCCTTGGACTTTCTCAAGGCCAGAGCTTTACCACATGAGCCTCAGTACCACTTCCGGCTTTTTTCGATGTATGTGGTACCAAAGAATCGAACCTGGGTCTTCGTGCATGCTAGGCAAGCACTCTTCCACTAGGCCAAACTCCCGGCCCATAATGTGGGTTTTAAGTGCCTCAAATCTCTACACATATGTATTCAATGTAAACTAAGCTCTCCAGAATGTTCAGTTAATAAATGTATATATGCATGTATAGATAGATAGATAGATAGATAGATAGATAGATAGATAGATAGATAGATAGCTGGATAGACAGATTTTGTGTTTCTTTATTGGTGACTGCCATGACAAACTCAGCAATTTTACAGTTCCTGCTGCAATGTGGAAATGCACTATGTTCTAGGAGTCCCTCCCCGCTCACCGTCCTTGGAAGAGATGACTCTTTGGACACCATTGTAATGATTGCCTTTCACACTAGCTTTTGGGACTAAACTTCCTTACCAGCTTCATGGGGAAGGCTAGTTAATGGCTCTACCTGGTATCTACCCAACTCAAGACCTCTCTCTCTAAGACCTGGGCTTTTAAAAATCTATTGTCCATCAAGAACATTCTTGTTCCTTTCTAACTAATAACTTTTAGGTAGAAGATAGTTGCTATGTCAAGATTTTTCATACTTTCTTTCGCTAGAAGTATAATTCACTGAAACTGCTAATGAAGAGTCACATTCATGAGCAAAAAAATTAAATGGTTTAGAAATAATTAACTGTATCTTTCCCTTGTGGATTCAATCAAGTAAAACAATAGTTAATCTGAGAATAAGAAAGCAATATTGTATCTGATACCCCAAAAAAATCTCATCTGAAATGAATGAACAAACAAAGCAGACTGAATTTGACAAGACTTGCCTCAACATTGTTTTCTTTCATATTTTTTGGTTTGTTTCAGTATTGTGGGTGGAACTCAGGGTCTTGCATTCGCTAGAGGAGCACTCTACCCTTGACACACGCCCTCAGCCCTTTTGCTTTGAGTTTGTTTTTCACATAAGGTCCTATGCTTCTTTGCCTAGAGCAGTGTAAGCTATGAGCTGGAATGTCAGGCATGCACTACCATGCTCCACTCTTCCATTGTCTTTATCCTTCTTTGTTGGGGTTGGTATCTGTGAATTACCTCCAGAGTTATTTCTAATAGCCTGTGTGCCATTTCTCATTCTAATGATGAATAGCTGAGCTCTTGCATTCACCTTCAATTCCAAATCATAGAAACCAGTTTAGATTTCCAGTGTTTGAAGTTGATTTTGACTTCTAATCCATTCGCTTAAACCCACTGATATTAAGTTGCCCCTTTCCTTCTCAATATGCTGGTGAGAGAACAGAAAAGAATCTAAAATCTCATGAAAAACTCCACTGCAAAACATTTGCCTGTCTCATTTTGTGTTTAGGATACCTGCTAAAGCTCTCAACAGCTGAAGTCTATATGTCCTAGTATATATGGACGTGAAGTTATGACATTTACTGAGGCTCAAATTCCAAATTAAGTGTCTACCCATCAGTTGGAAAATTACAATGCATATTTCATCTTAACATATGGAGATAGTAACATAATATACATTTAGATCCATTGTAGCAGACTTTCTTGCAGCAGAGTTACAGCTTGTCTTTTAGTATCAGCATTGTACAGTTGACCTAAACTGTATTCGAACAGAATTCATTTTTTGGTCAGTTGTGGGATTTGAACTTTGGGCCTGGGCATTGTCCCTGAGCTCTTTAGCTCAAGACTACTGCCCTAACCCTTGAGCCACATCACCACTTCTGGTTTTCTGGTGGTTAATTGAAATAAGAACCTCAAGAACTTTAGTGGCCCCTGAGTTGGCTTTGAACTGTGATCCTCATATCTCAGCCTCCTGAGTAGCTAGGATTACAGATGTGAGCCACCTTGCCTGGCTAAGAATGCATTTTGCAGCAAAATTTACTGGTACCAGTAGCAGATGTATTGGGAAGATAATGAGACTTAAACCTCAGATCCTCCACTTTCACAGACCCCTTCTAAATAAGTCTTTGGATCCATACATAATTCCTTCCTTTCTCCCTCCCTCCCTCCCTCCCTCCCTCCCTCCCTCCCTCCCTCCCTGTCTCCCTCCTCTCCTCCCTCCCTTTCTTCCTTCCTTTCCTTCTTTCTTTCTTGTTGCATTGGGATTTGAATTCAGAGTCTTGTTGCTTGCTAGGCTCTACCACTTGAGTGATACTCCTAGCCCTTTTTGCCTTTGTTATTTTTTGGATAGAGTCTTGTTTTTTTTGTTTTTTTTTGTTTTTTTTTTTCTGGCTCGTCTTGACTGATCTCTTCCTATTTAGGCTTTGGGCACAGCTGGTATGATATATGATGTCTCTGCATACAGTTTTCTATTGGGTGAGAAAGTACCTCACAAACGTTTTGCCCAGGTTTGCCTGGAACTGAGATCTTCCCAATTTTATGCTCCAAAATAACTAGGATTCCAGTAATAAGCCTCTGCACCTGACAAAAGTAGTTTTCTTAAAGAGAGCCACTATATTGTGTAAACCTCTAGCCATGAACTCTAGCTCTGCGCAGCTGTTTCTAGTGGGCTTTCTATCTGTGGATAACAGGGTCAAAATGTCTGGTTTAGGAACGGCAATGTCTTCTAATAGGCATGCATTTAAACATCATTCTTTTCGTTGCTTATCCAGCTTGGTGTCTAACTCAACCATATTGGCTTGAATGGCACTGTAATATGATCACTCCTCTAATCACACAGCAGCAACAGCTGCTCAGGTCTGCTCTGATGTGAGTAGGCAATATTCAGTCTCACTTGGAGTTTGTTGGTAGGCTGTTAAACATGGAAGACACATGTGTATGCACATCTCAAATGGTTCTTTCTCATCCTTGGACTTGTGTGTACCTGCTGCAAATATTTACAAATATTCTTTCCTGTGGTCAACTGTCTCCTCAACTATCATCAACAAATACTTTGTGGGAAGTATTTTGTGTGTTTGAATGTCATGGAATTGCTAACACTGGAGGACTTCTAGACTTAGGATGATGGGAAGAAGCGAAAGTCCAAAAAAGTTACTGCAAATTGTTTGGAAATTACAGGACATTAGAATCGTTCATTAAAAGGAAATGTGCCCTCTCCTAGACATGCAGGCCTGGCTTTCTTTATTGATTTAAAATAAAGCCAGAGAGTTTCTGTACCTGTGCAAGGCTTTGAAAGCTGCATCACTTTGATGGAATTAAGAGAATTTTCACATGCTCAGGTTGGGTTGATGCTAGGAGTAACCGCTCATGGTCAGTGCTGTGAGGCTCTGTACTTTCCTCCCAGCAAAGTTGCCTCCACGTGGGTTGGACTCTATGCCACAGCCGACTTTTTAATAAGCAGAAGAATGGAACATATTTTGAGAAATACAACTCAGTCTAGTAATCCCCTTTATGTTCAGGAAATGTGTCCCTGTAGATGCTTGAGACTACAAATATCCCAGACTTTACATAGACTCTGGTTGTCCTATATATGCATAGGTAGGATAAAGCTTAATTTATAAGTTAGGCACAAAAGAGATTAGGAACACTACCAAAAAATGAAATAGAATAATTGGAATAACACACTGCAGTACAACTTATTTAAAATGTATGAACTGTTGCTTTCCATTTGATGTTTTCAGATTGTAGTTGATTGTGGGTAGCTAAGAATGCAGAAAACAAGATGTGGCTAAGGGGTGGCTACTGAACACTGCAGAAGTCATCCTGCCAGCTCTTCCTTCTCTACAGGCTCGACCACAGTGTCTTTTTCAGCAAGGCAACCGCTAATGTCAATTGCTGTGAAACCTACTGCTCTAGTGACCATCTGTAGGAATTCTTGGCCATTTTCATATGCTTTCCAGTTCGAAAGCCTGACTGTTGTCCCTTCTTAGATAATGCCCTTATTTTCCCTGATGACCTATGTGAAGATGGGTTCTGGGACTGGCTGGCAAAATACTTGTCATTGGAAAGCCTAGAAAGTTGTCACATACTTACCAAATGGCTCTTTTGCTTTCCAGATTTCTAAGAAAATGAAATGTCTATCATGATTCAAAGATAGTACAGCAACTTGTTAAAATTATGCAAGTGTGGTATTTTATTACTGCATATGCATATAATAATATAATACACACACATACATTCTTTCTGGGCTTATTAATTTCAAAGTCTTTCTAGATCTACTACTGAAGCATCCAAAACCCTTCTTTAAGGTTAGAGGGGGGGAAATCTGCCTTTCTCCTAGGCTGCTGCTTCTTAAGAATGTTCTCAGGTTTTCTTTGTGTTGCTTTTTCTGAGACCACGACAAAGGTACATACACAAAGACAGATTTCCAGCTAAGCCTGTCAGTGCAGAGAAGTGAAGAAAGAAAAGAGGAGGGTGGCCTGAAAGAATGTGGAGGTTCGAGAGCTGATGAACCTCCTGTAAAACCCCCAAGTGCTCAGGGAGTCTCAATTTCAAGGAATGCCTCTTTGGAATGATTTTCCCCCTTCTACTGCCCCCCGCCCCCCCCCCCCGCGCCCATGGCTACAAGACATAAAGGCCACTAAAATTTGTTGTTACCCTCCCCCTGTCTTTTATAGCCCTTCAAGTCGGGGTCAGTTTTCACCCCGCTCAGTCTGGGTGGCAACTCTGATTTAAATGTCATTTCATGGCTGATAAAATTTCATTAGACATTTACACTTTTAATTTCTTTTACTGACCTGTCATGCAGATGGACAGAAATGTTTAGAAAGGAGGAGAAAGAATGAAATGGGAATTACTGAAGTCATGTTTCAGTAAGGAAGGAAATACCATTGACTTTATTACAACTGCCTAATGTTTTCCACAAACTGTAGAAATAATGCATTGTATCTTGGTGACCTATACTAGCAGCTAACTGCCTGAACATAATGGAAATGCAATTTGAGTTTGCTAAAAATTAACTGTTTGATGTCCTTGTGTCTGTGTCTCACAGGATCTTGCATCTAATTTGGCCTTTATACTTTTTGCAAGTTCGAGGACTATCTCCAGTGACTAATTTGCTATGGGTGTGAAGGCTATGTGGCTTCTTGAGAAGGGCCTGGGACAAGGAGAGGCCTGGCTAGATGTCTTTGCACTCCTTGAGCCTCGGAGGACCTGAATGCTGCTTTCACTTCACCTGCTTACTTACTCCCTACTAGCCCCAGCACAGAACACCTCTCCTCCCTCCCTTCCTCAGTTTTCTGGGCCTTATCTGATAAGCTCAGTGACTCGATTAAAAAAAAAAAGGTGGGGGGAAGTTTCTGATTGCACCAACACACCCTTTGGAGACAGTCCAGCTACAGTCCGTTAAGGAAAGTGGAGGGCTGTGGAGGGAGGCCTTGGTACTATGTATGAGGAAAATTCATGCTTAAGAGGAAAAAAAATAGTATCATGCTACAAAGACAGCAGTGGTTGCAAAGGTCTGGAAGGTGGAGGGAGTTTGGAAAAGGAACTTGCCTAATGAGGCCTCTCTGAAGATTTACTGCTGAGGCAGTTACAGAGAAGAGGATCCGGAGGAAAGATGTTCTGCTCTGACTAGCTTCACAGGAAGTCAGGCAGGGCTTGTATTCTCTGGCAGACAGAGCAAAGAGATTCCTCAGCCAGCAGCATCCAGGGACTTTCAGTGTAATTGTTTTTTAAGGAACTTCCTTCCTTGCAGCATTTGTGACCCTTCCCATGCAGAATTCTCAAGGCAGAAAACCAGAGAAGCCACTCTGGATCTAAGCCAAGCCTCGTTTGTCCTAAAGAGGAGCCCATCCATCTGTATGGTACTGTTGCTTCCCCTGACTGCACCTCTCCTGGAGCTCAGGGCTCATCCTGCGGCCATGGGGCAGTTGGCTGAGAGGACCTTACAGAGGGAGAATGTTGTCTGTCCTCTAACCAATCAACTGAGACCTGGCCTATTCCCATGGGACCCAAAGCCCTCCTTCCTCCTAGAGACTGGAAGTAAAGCTGTGCTTTGGAACTTTCCCAGAAGTGGGCTTGCTTGCACTCCAGTGGACATGTTCTGCTTGCGAGAGTTACAAGACTATAACCAGGACTGGGGGAGGTGTGTGTGTGTGTGTGTGTGTGTGTGTGTGTGTGTGTGCAAACATTTGGGTCCAAGAGCTTGGGGTGTCTACAGCTGGAGTAGACATGGTCCTTACTGTGTTATGTATGAGAAGTGGTGGCTTCATGAGCAGGGGGATTTACTCAAGGGCACAGCCATCTTGAGCCTATTTTGATACTCATGGACATATGCATCTCTTTTGCAGATGAGCTGATGTCATCTTGAGAGCTCATTCTGAGTAGTAAATCAAAATTCTTCAAGGAGAAGAAAGACAAATGGGATTCTGGGTGGTTCTTTCCCACTCACAAAAGACAGGGAAACAACCCATCTGGCCTACCATGTAAATCATACTAATCAAGGCAGAATATGGACAGAGACCTAGAGCTGGGGATTCCCACCCATTGCCACAAGCTGAAGCTGACCTGGGCGTGAATGAAGGGAGCTTCTCAGCTTACTGGGAAAGCTCTCCATAAATCCAAAGAAGAACTGAGTGTTGGGAGAACTGCAAAGGCATTCTTTGATGACAGAAACAGATACTTTACTGAGTTTTAGTTTTTAAAGGACTGAGTAAAACAAAGCAGTGGAAGGAGGGCCATCTTGCATCCTTACTCAGTGGCATTATAGGCAGCTACAATGCTAAAGGAATCTTAAGCAGAAAAGAATTTCATTAACATCTTTTCTCATAGAAAGACATAGCAGATTCTGGTTGCCTCTCATATAAGTTTACTCCTTTTTGTTGTTTTTGTGTGTGTGTGTGCTAGAACTGGAGTTGGAACTCAGGGCTTCGCATCCTTGCTTGGCTTTTTCTCCCACCCAAGCCCAACAAATCCACTCTGGCTTTATGTTTGGTGGTTAAATAGAGGTAAGAGTCTCACAGACTTTCTTTTCTGTCCATGCTGGATTCAATCCATGATCCTCAGATTTCAGCCTCCTGGGAAGCTAGGATCATAGGTGTGACTTTGTCATCTAGCAAGTGCTTGACTTTGCCTTCGTCTTTTTAAAAAAAAAAATCTTGATTTTTTTTTTTTAGGTCAGTCATGGAACTTGAACTCTGGGCCTGGGCGCTGTCCCTGAGCTCTTCAGCTCAAGGCTAGGACTTCACTCCTTGAGCCACAGCACCATTTCCTCTTATATTTATTTTTAATATCCCTTGCTGTTAAGGGCTTGCCAACAGATTATAAAGGGAAATTATTTCTTGCAGCATCTGAAATTTTCTTTAAAAGAAAAGTAGATACAAGACAGCTCTCTTCTCACCCAGAGATACAAAGCTGGACGTGAAGGATGGCCAAGTAGGGAGTAAGAGGGAAGCCTGAGTCTTTAAATGACATCTCATTGGCTTCATAAAATCTTTGGGCTGCCTTTGCATTTTCTTGGAATTCTTTTATGAAAATGAAGAAATTGTTAATTTTACAAGGTCTCTGTTACTAGCAGGTAAAGCCAATTGCTGACTGACACAGAAAGCAAATTTACTTTTCTTCTCAGTTCACAGATAGTACACGAGGCACAGAGACAGAGATTTTCTAAGTGCCTAGTAAGTCAGTACCTAGAAAGTGTAGATTCTAACTCAAATGCATTTCAGTTTCAGGTGATAATATCATAATCTTTAATGTCACAAAACCTTGGAGAAACTGTAGAAAGCTATAGATTGGGAAACATATACAGATGAAGTCTTCATATAACATCTTAAACATTTCATGAGTTTGTCTCTGGAGACCTTGCGAAGGATTTGGTCACAAATACAGAAGTCAAAAGATAGAAAAGAAGGGATTGGATCCAGCTTGACTAACAGTCTGTGCCTGCAGAACCTTTCTCTCAGGGAGACTTAAAACTAGATTGGGCTTCCTGGGTAATTCATGCATCTTAATACCCTTGTGGGCAAGTAAGCAAACACCTTCTGGATTGGGAGTTGGCCAGTGCCATAATTTGTTACAGAAGTTAGAGATCTGTGTTCTGGTAGCTCCAAAGACTCAGAGCAAGACAGGCCATGTTTCAAGAGACTTGTAAAGATAGCTATCGATAAATATTACTTTTGTTGTTTTAATCCAATGTTTTGAGCAAAGAACATTGGGAAGGGTTTCTTTATCAAATGTGAATTGTCTTTGGGGTATCCATTCCTCCCTGTTGATTTTAATAAAGTCTCAGTAGCTTTGCTGGGCTTTGTATGTTTGTGTAGGACACTGATAAGACAGTCTGAGTAATTAATTGGTGAATAAAATGTAACCAGATACTTTCTTTACAGTGCAGCTGTTGCAATGTTCGAGCATTCCATTTCAAGCTGCTGTGAGCTGATCTAGTCCAAAGAGGCTTTATTGAAAATGTGTTGGCATACACAATGTCCATTGGGTAAATTTGCTTAAACAAATTTGTGTGTGTGTGTGTGCGTGTGTGTGTGTGCGCGCGCACATTATGTCTGTGGGAAAGGATATATGATATTTTGGAAACTGTTTTGCTTTGATTTCCCAACCAAGTAATCCTTCCCTTACAGGTTCTAATTGGATGATGGCAGAAAGCAGAGTTAATCCAAGTTGTAAAAATGTGTAAATCCCACCACCTTAATCCCCACTGCAGGAAATGTATAGCTAACTCACTCCTTTACATTGTTATCATGTATGATTTCCTCTTGGTGTATTTGCCTATTTCCACTCCTCCTTAGAAATCAAACCAAAAAAGAGACAAAGCATCAAATATCCCTACATATTCATTTCAGTTTCCAAGAGTGCATGAGGAACGTAATAACACTGAGCTTGTGAAGCATTTTTTCCTTATTTTTACAGTAAACTACTATAATGAGGCAGCTCATAACAATCACCGCAGAGTATGTGAAAATGGTAGCTGTTGTGCATTGAGATCTAGCCATAGTGTATATTTACAGAGCTGAGATTGGTTTTTGTGACAGTTCTGGGGCTTGAACTCAGGACTCAAGCTTGAACATTTTTCATTAATGGCTGATAGTCTACCTTTTGAGTCCACCTCCAGTTCTAGCTTTGTAGTGGTTACCTGGAGATAAGTCTCTTGGATTTGTCTGCTGTGCTGGCTTTGAACTGTGATCCTCAGGTCTCAGCCTTCTGAGTAACTAGGATTACAGGTATGAACCATAAATACCTGGTTGAGACTTGTTTTGATTTAAAAAAATATTCAGTGATATTATTTGCATGCTTTATTACTTTTTTTCTTTCCAGTTGAAATGTGTGACAAAATGTTAGAGGATGGGGCTGGGAGTTTGGCCTAGTGGTAGAGTGCTTGCCTAGCATGCACGAAGACCCGGTTTGATTCCTTGGTACCACATACTTAGCAAAAGCCAGAAATGGTGCTGAGGCTCAAGTGGTAGAGTTCTAGCCTTGAGAAAAATCCAGGGACAGTACTCAGGCCCTGAGCTTAACCCCAGGACTGGCAAAAAAAAAATGTTAGAAGAATCTTGTACAGAACGTTAATGGGAACAGTGGCACGTAGGAGCAAATAGGAGAGAATGGTTGTTGTGTCAGATCCAGGGGTACATTTGACAACCCACAGATAATATGAGGCTAGGGGCATACAGGTGTAAGTGGAGTGAATTTTGGTGGACCGCGTCTTTTCAATGGTGCTCTGTAAGTACCGAGTTACCTCAACATGCAAAAACCCTTCTCTCCTTAGACAGTTCAAGTGATGACTGAATTGATGACAGTATTGGGCAGAGAAAGGTTCAGTCTTCTCAGATGCTGTTCCATCTGTTTCATTTCAGAAACCCACAGATGGTCTTTTCCGTTTTTAGGGAACTTCTTACATTGTTTTACAATGTTAGGAATTATAATAGATGCAAGATGCTCCTCTGAAAGTGTCATTTAGGTTTATAATATACTGTCCTTTAACCTAGAAGCATGTACCATGTAAATTACAGATGCGAAATTTTTGCATATGTGTATTTTTGTGGAGGGTCTCAGTTACTCATTGTCTGCTTTCACTAGTCCTTCTTGTGCAAAGCACTTTTCCTTAAGTTTGACTCCACTTGTGAGAGGCAGAACAATGCTGGGTGGAGGATGGCAGCACCAGAGAGGCCACATGGGGTGTCCTGGGCTAGCATGTAGTAATCAGTTTTCAAGAAAGAATAAAGTGAAAGCAGGAGAAGCTGAAGGCATCCACCATCAACACATGGAGAGCCAGAGTTGAAGAATGGGACAGACTGGGGTGAGAGAACATAACAGGAGCTGGAACTATTTCTGCAAGTATAGAGTTTTGAATCTTAACAAACTCAAAACTTTTAACAGCGGAGCTTCCAGGACTGAAGGGTGGAAAGTAAGTTCTAGGCATCCTAGAATTCACAGATCACTGTGTCATTTTACACATTGGACAAGATGGTGGCTGATAGGAATTGTGGTAGAGAGTTCTGAGGAGGGAAAAAAGAAGAGTTTTTTACTTTCCATCTCTGGTTGAAAATAATCAAAGAGGCTTTACTAAAAATACACTGAAGAACACAATAGCCACTAGGTGAGTTTTCCTGAACAGTTGTTTTTTGTTTTTTTTTGGTGGTGCATTATTTCTGTGGGAAAGGACATATGATCTATGAGGGTGGGAGAGCACTCTGGGCTCTGAGGAAATGGGAATCACATATGAGTGCATCATTGAAGGCACTTTTCATTCTTCTAATGAATGTGGGTATAGCCTTAGGCCATGAGTGGCAGGTTGTGAGTAGTCAGTTGAATTTTAAAGCAGTTGCCTATTTGAGGTGGTTTCATTTAGAACCCCCAAAAGGCTCATGTGTTGAAACTTTGGTTCCCAGATGCTGGGGCTGCTGATAGATGGTAGAAGCTTTAAGAGGGGCCTGGCAGAAGGAAGTTAGGTCACTGGGGGAGGGGGTGAGTGCTCTTGAAAGGGATAATGGGACTTTGGCTACTTCTCCATTTCCTGCTGCTTAGCCTCCATGGGTCAAGAAGTTTTGCTCCTTCATGTGCTCTCTGCTATGATTTTCTGCCTTGTTGCAAGCCCAGTAAAGCCAGCCAACCATGGACAAACTTCCAAAACCATGAGTTGAAATCATTTTTTCCTTCTTGAAAGTTTTTTTTAAAAGTATTTGTTATAGTGATGGAAAGCTAAAAAACACAATGAGTATATCTTTAAAAGATATGGGACAACCAAACAACGGACAAAGGCCTCATATCTAAAATATATCAACAACTCAAAAAATTGAATCACTCCAAAACTAATCTCCAAAGTAACAACCATCCCATTAAAAAATGGGCCAAAGACTTAAAGAGAATCTTCTCTGAAGAAGAAACAAAAATGGCCTATAGACACATGAAGAAATGCTCAACATCTCTGGTCATAAAAGAAATGCTAATCAAAACAACTCTAAGATTCCACCTCACTCCAGTTAGAATGGCCAGGATAAAGAAAACTAATAACAAAAGATGCTGGAGGGGATGTGGCCAGAAGGGATCACTACTACACTGTTGGTGGGAGTGCAAACTCGTTCAACCACTATGGAAAGCAGTGTGGCAGTGCCTCAAAAGGCTAAACATAGAACTCCCCTATGACCCAGCAATTCCACTACTTGGCATTTACCCAACCATCCAGAAACAAGGGCATACTAAACCCACTAGCACAACAATGTTCATTGCAGCACTATTCACCATAGCAAAGATATGGAACCAACCTAGATGTCCCTCAGTTGATGAGTGGATCAACAAGTTGTGGTATTTGTACACAATGGAATTCTATGCTGCTGTCAGAAAGAATGACATCGCCCCATTTGTTAGGAAATGGAAAGACTTAGAAAAAATCATACTAAGTGAAGTAAGCCAGACTCAAAGGAACTTAGGCTCAATGGTTTCCCTCATTCGTCATAATCAGTAGAAACCTTGGGCTCTACTAGCAGAGATCTGCAATAGAGCAAAATCTTGATACATAAGGCCATATAGTATGAAGCTAATTGAAAGGACCTCCAGGATATCGAAACAAAAGCCATATAACGAATGATTGTTGTCCTTAATGTACTATGTTGTCTCTCATCTCCTTTGCTGTCCCTTGGTTATCTCATATTGTTATAGTATCTCACTTTGTTATCTGATATATTGAATTTATTTGTATTTGGTTATTTGAAATTTGATAGGGAAGGGGGGAAAACCAAGAAGGGGGGGTGTGGGGGGGAGGGAAATGGGTACCAAGACATGTGAAAGGGTATCAATGTACGTGAATTAATGCACCTTCTATCTGGCAAATATCATGTAACCCTTTTACTAATTACAATAAAAAATGCAATAAATAAATAAAAGATATGGGAAATATGGAATAAAATATGGAATAAAACATTGACTGCATTTAAATTCTTACTCAATTGTAACAAAATATTGGCTTTCTTTATTCTTAGTTTTTAATCCTTTATAAAATGACTTACAGATATAATAAATAATCAGACAAATAGGAATTAGTAAGTGGCAAGGATTTTTTCTTTGGATGTATACCAGATTTCAATATATCTTTATATCTATGTAGAGATATATAGATATATGCATATATAAATAGTATATATACGTAAATATGTATACATAATATAAGTATATGTGTATATATACATATATGCACATATTGGAGTCTGGTATGTATATATATATGTATATGTGCTAATAGATATAAGAATAAACTTAAACCCACTAAATAAGGAGATGAATAAACAACAAAAGAAGAACTAAAGAGATGAAGCTGAAGTAAAAGTAACTTCCTTATAGAGCTGTTCTAGGTCACCCTGTAACCTTGAAATACTGATGAGAAGCAGAAGAGTTCTTCTGAGCCCAAAAGACATCAGTTGTGGAGCTGCCACAAGCAATCCTTGACTTCTCATCAGTGTCTCAAGGCTACAGGGTAGACTGATTCTTTGACCCATTTTGTTACAAAATTGGGGACAGCGCTTTGTATACCTACAAGGCATATCATCTGAAAGAACACATTGTGAGAAGAGTGTGTCATAAGCTTGTGAAAATGTATATTCAACCTCCAGCTGGTAATGAGTCAACTTTCTGTTTCCATAAGCCAGGCTCGGCCCATCACCATAAACCTCTGTAGCTCTCACCTACACTTCTTTCTTACTAAAACAAACAAACAACCAACCAAAAAACCAAAAAACTTTCTTGCTGAATCTCCTGATTTATTTGATAGATTCAGTTTTCACAGAGGCAACAGCTGCCACATTTAAATACATGCTTAAAATTTAGAATGCATGTAGATATAGTCCTATTTATAGATATATGTGTGTGTATGTGTGTACATGTATGTATATAGTCCTATTTGTTTTACTTAAGAATTTGAGAGAATTTAAATGATCATTAATATAGGAAGGATGGAATAAATTACCATTAATATTTTAGAATATTTTAGTCATTGAAAAACAATATATTGGCAAGGAAGGTTGCCCATAATACGTATTTATATATAAAACAGAGAAGCACAGAAAAAAAAGATCTCATTAAAAAGAACAATTCATTTGTATGTAGTTATATTAAATTACACACACATATGCAGGTATAATCTACACATATGTGTATAGATGTTTCTTGGTTTATAAGATAGTCATACTTCCCAATAAAACTATCTTAGGTTGAAAATATTGTAAGTGGAAAATGTACATCTAACCTACCAAATAATGTTGGCTTAGCAACAGCCTACATTGTAAAGCTTCATTTGTTTATCCTTATTATCTCCTGGCTTACTGGAAAGTTCAGTGGCCCACTGTCTAGCACCTACTTTAAGAAAAAGCCATGCTCTGTATAGCTAGCAGAGAAAACATTCCAACTTCAAAGCCCAAAGGATGGTTTGTACTGAGCACATATTGTTTTGACTTGATCATAAAGTTGAAAACTTATTAAAGTCAGAGGCTGTTCTGTGTGCATATGCATGAAAAACCTAAAAGGCTACTCATGGAATTTATAAGTGAGAATGGAATGGTACTTCCCACCCCCCACTCCTTTTTTTAGCACTAGGATTTAAACTGGGGTTTATTAGGCTGGTCCTTTATCACTAAGCCATACTCCTAGCCTTTTGTTCTGTTAATTTTGCCTTAGATAATACTCCATTTTTGCTCAGGGCCAGCCTCCCACCACTAATCTATTTACACCCCCTGTGTTTTAGTGATCGCAGATATACATGCCCTGCTATTGGTTGAGATGGGTTCCCAGTAACTTTTTACTCAAGCCAGCAGTGAATCGGCTTCTCTATGTCCAGAGCAGCTGGGATTACAAATGTGTACTATCACACCTAGTCTTTTTACTTTTAAAATTTCTGTAATTTTAAAAATTAAAAGCAAATAAGTGAATGCCTTTGGAATTCTAACAATTTTTAAAGATAGAACCTATCTGTAGCTGTCCAATTCTACTTTATAAGTGAATTCTCCTTTATGTGTCTTCCAAATATGCCTCATGGGTTGAATTGGGTCTGCAGTACCTGACTTTCATCCTAGGCTCAAACAGGTTTCCTAGGCTCTTAGGTTTGCCATTGTGATTTTTCTCTTGGAAGCGAACAAAAGGCAAAGAGTAGTAAAAATGTCAATAGTGGTGTGTCTCAATTTTATAGCCCAAGGTTGAAATGGATGGGCAGGAGAACATTTGGATTAACATGCTGTAGCAACAAATAAGCACAATGGCTGGGAATGTGGCCTAGTAGTACAGTGCTTGCCTAGCATGTATGAAATCCTGGGTTCGATTCCTCAATACCACATACACAGAAAAATCCGGAAGTGGTGTTTTGGATTAAGTGATAGCTTGCTAGCCTTGAGCAAAAGAAGCTCAGGGACAGTGCCCAGGCCCAGAGTTATGGTCCCAGGACTGGCAAACAAAACAAATCAAAACCCAACAACAGAACCAAACAAGCACAGTAATGACTTTCAGCAAACACATCGGAGCTGGTATTTCCATTAGTTGACAATGGACTGATAGACCATTTTAATAAATAGAATGAACTAAAATTTTAGATTGGAGCAGACACCACCAGGAAGATTTCTCCGTGCTGTGAGATGTTCTGAGCTAAGACTGCCTTGGCTTTCTCCATTGACGGCTTGTCTCATCTCAGGAGACCCAGTTGCTAGGGGGAGAGGGGAAAGGGGGAGTTGGATTTCAAATTAATATTATGGAGTCAACCTCCCCCACCCCTTATCCCTAGTCTGCCAATTGCCCTACTATATAATACCTTCATGCAAATGTCCAAATAACACAATCATGGATAAAAATGGACCACACCAATGCACGTTCTTTGGTAGTCATCTTTGTTTTTGAGGGGTGGGAGCGTGTACCACCCTCTACCTTCTTTTACAAAACACATCCATTTATTCTTTTTAAAAATATTTTTTATTTTCTTGTTGGGGTGCTGTACTAAGGGGTTATATTTACATTTATTAGGTAGTGGGTACATTATTTCTTGAACATTGATACCCCTTCCATGTTTCCCACTTCTCCTCCCCACCCCTTCCCACTCATCTTGTTTTTCCCTTTCCTTCTCTTCCCTTTTTCAAGTAAACAAATAAACGTATAAACAATATACCAGGTACCAAGGTCAGATACAATAACAACATTAGATAAGGGAGGAAAAGAGAAAAGAAATAGCTTCACATAGTCTATTGAGAACAACAATCACAAAGATAAAGCTCTTGTTTCCACATCCTAGAGATCCTATCATTTAGTCTCATCCTATTTAGCCTTATGACTCTAGCTATTGTAATCCTCTACTAGGAGAGTCCTAGATGTGTACTAATTATGACAAACAAGGGAAACCATTGAGGCTATGTTCCTTTGAGTCTGGCTTACTGCACTTAATAAGATTTTTTCTAAGTCTTTCCGGTGGGCAATGTCATTCTTTCTGACAGCAGCATAGAATTCCATTGTGTACAAATACCACATCTTGTTGATCCACTCATCAACTGAGGGGCATCTGGGTTGGTTCCATATCTTTGCTATGGTAAATAGTACTGCAATGAACATGGTTGTGCTGGTGGCTTTAGTATGTCTTTGTTTCTGTACGTTTAGGTAAATGCCCAGGAGTGGGATTTGTGGGTCACAGGGGTGCTCTATGTTTAGTCTTTTGAGGAACCTCCCTGCATGCATCCATTCCTTCTTGCAGAGGGTATGTGCATGTGCACCGGAGACCCTGAACTCTGAGCCCCTGCCGCTGCCCTTCAGCCTTGCAATGCCCTGCAGCCTTGCAAAGCCCTGCAGTGCCGTGCAGGCAAGGTAGGACGAGCTGGCAGCTCCAGAGTACCCTGAGGCCTGGGAGGCCAGGGTGGGGGGATGGACCTCACATTCCCGCAGTTGGCATCTGGGCTCCAGGACAGTCACCCATGGCTGCCTGTCTCACCTGGGCGCGCGGGATGGAGTGGGTTCCCGGCATGGCATCTGGGGTGACCACCTTCCCCCTGCCACCTCGGGGACACGGGCATGGGGGTAGCCATGGCACTGCCGGAGCCCTCCCCATACCCTGGTGGTGGTCCTGACTCAGGCAAGAGGGAAACCCCAGTCAGTGCTCCCGGCCCAGCAATCTGCTAAGAGCAAAGGTTTGCTTGCCTTTCTTCCTTCTCCTCCTCCTCTTCTCCTTCTCCTTCTTCCCCTTCCCCTCCCCCCTCCTCCTCTTCCTCCTCCTCTTCTCCTTCTCCTTCCCCTTCCCCTCCTCCTCTTCTCCTTCTCCTTCTCCTTCTTCCTCTTCTCCTTCTCCTTCTCCTTCTTCCTCTTCCCCATCCCCTTCCCCCCCTCCTCCTCCTCTTTCCTCCTCCTCCTCCTTCTCCTCCTCCTCCTCTTCTCCTTCTCCTTCTCCTCTTCTCCTTCTCCTACTTCCCCTTCTCCTCCTCCTCCTTCTCCTCCTCCTCCTTCTGTTTCTCCCTCTTCCTCTTCCCCTTCCCCTTCCCCTCCTCTTCCTTCTCCTCATCCTCTTTCTTCCTCCTCCTCCTTCTCCTCCTCCTCCTCTTCTCCTTCTCCTTCTTCTACTTCCCCTTCCCCTTCCTCTCCTCCTCCTCCTCCTCTCCTTCTCCTTCTCTTTCTCCCTCTTTCTCTTCCTCTTCCCCTTCTTCTTCTTCTCCTC
Organism: Megascapheus bottae; assembly: GCF_031878675.1. Lineage (NCBI taxonomy): Eukaryota > Metazoa > Chordata > Mammalia > Rodentia > Geomyidae > Megascapheus > Megascapheus bottae. The sequence continues at coordinate 49,758,503 of NC_143513.1, forward strand.
CTCCTCCTCCTCTTCTCCTTCTCCTCTTCTCCTTCTCCTCTTCTTCTCCTTCTCCTTCTCCTCTTCTTCTCCTTCTCCTTCTTCCTCTTCCCATTCCCCTTCCCCTCCTCTTCCTCTTCTTCTTCTCCTTCTTCCTCTTCCTCTTCCCCTTCCCCTCCTCCTCCTCTTCTTCTTCTCCTTCTCCTTCTTCCTTTTCCTCTTCCACTTCCCTTTCCCCTCCTCCTCCTCCTCCTCTTTCCTCCTCCTCCTCCTCCTCCTCCTTCTTCTTCTCCTCCTCTTCTCCTCCTTCTTCCTCTTCCTCTTCCCCTTCCCCTTCCCCTCCTCCTCCTCCTCTTCTCCTTCTCCTCCTCCTCCTCCTCTTCTCCTTCTCCTCTTCTTCTCCTTCTCCTTCTTCCTCTTCCTCTTCCCCTTCCCCTCCTCCTCCTCTTCTTCTCCTTCTCCTTCTTCCTCTTCCTCTTCCCCTTCCCCTCCTCCTCCTCCTCTTCTTCTCCTTCTCCTTCTTCCTCTTCCTCTTCCCCTTCCCCTTCCCCTCCTCCTTCTCTTCCTCCTCCTCCTCCTCTTTCCTCCTCCTCCTCCTTCTCCTCCTCCTCTTCTCCTCCTTCTCCTTCTTCCTCTTCCTCTTCCCCTTCCCCTCCTCCTCCTCTTCTTCTCCTTCTTCCTCTTCCTCTTCCCCTTCCCCTTCCCCTTCCCCTCCTCCTCTTCCTCCTCCTCCTTCATCTTTAAAATTCTTTCATTAAGAAATTGGAAGTTCATGTCTGTATCCTATATGTATGTGTATTTCCAAGGATGAACTCTTCTCCGGGTTTTCTTCTTTGCAGTAGCTCAGGGGTGGCAAGGGGGTGGGGCAGCAGGGAGCTTGCAATGCCTATTAGAACTCCAAGGGGCTGGTTTTCACATGAGAGGGCTTCCGAAGTGAGGGGGTCCCTGCGATGCTCTGGTAGCTGCTGCTGAAGGACATTGACTGTGGATTCACTTTTACATTTCAGTTCATTTGAAAGCCAGTATGGTTAAATTAACCAAAATCTAAATTAAAAAAAAAATTCCGAGAGATTCTTCCAGGCCTACTTCACATCATCAAACCAGGCCCCGCTGGAGGCCCTATTAAAATGGCAGCTCCTACTGAGAGAGAGACAAAGGCCCCTCTCTGAATGGAGGTGCCAGAAGAGGCGATGGACTCTCAGAACCGCTTTTTTTTTTCTTCTTCCTTTTTAATCCATTAAAAAAAAAGTTACCTCTGCATTGACTGTGAGAGAGTATTTATTTAGCTCTCCACACTGTGGGAAACAGAGGCGTTCTCCCATATAAGGATACCCAGGCCTTCTGGGGAGAGGAGAGAAATATGAATCCATAATATGGCTGAACAAATTCCTCCCCACAATTGAATTCATGGAATGCTTCAGACGTGAACAGCTTAATTTTGGTGTGGTCTGGGACAAATTAATATGACTCAAATCCCACCTCACACAGGAGCAGCTTGGGATAAAAGTGGGTGGGGTGAATTCACTCCCTTTCCTTCACATCCTGGCCGGCAGTAGATGCTATTAAATTCAAATGTGGCTTCCTTATTTCTCCCAGGAAGGAAAAAAAAAATCAAAAGGCATAGCGATATCTAGAACAAACTAAAAATATATCCATATGGCTGAGGGCTCAGCATATGATTCTATGATATGTGTTTATGTGACAGAAAAGCTTCTACTTTAGAGAGAAGGGCAGCACCTAGCTATTTCAGAGCACATAGATTAACTTTACTCTTCCTGGGTTTTCATGAAGCTCCTAAACAGTTGGTGTCAGCCATTCAGACCTGGGGCCTAACAACCTCTCTCTAGGACAGCCTGAAGTTTCACCAATGTTCAGACTCTGTTTCAGGAAAGGACAATAGATACTCATGAAAACAGAATTGAGGATTGATGTCACCTTACCTACTGGCAGACAAAATTTCTTTACTTTGGCCAAGTGGTAAAATCATTACTGCCACATAGGAAATCAGTTCTTGAGTGAAAGCTCCTGTGCCTATAGTCGCTTTCCACAAGTCATCTTCGTTAGATTGTTCATGCTCATTATCTTGTATTTATTGAAGGGAGGAGCAGGAAGGATTCCTTTCCAATGATCAATAATATAAACCACTTTCATTTGCCTTTGAAATGCATTCTATGATTGTTCTTTTTCCAGATTTATACACATAATTATGCTGGTTTTGGTTACTGTTAAAATTAGATTACTTTCCCTAAACCAATGTTTATCAGGAGAAGTTCTCCAAGAAGCAAGACGATTGTTAGGCATTTTGGGGTGGAATACCAGGCAAGATGCCACTTCTGACATGCCCATAGGCTGATGTAAGCAAATGAGGGTTTTGAGACTTAGAGACCATGAAATGTGGACAAACCACTCTGGGTGACAATCTCTGAAGTGGCGTGGGGTGTGGATGCAATTTAGGGCATTTCTTCTATCCCAGACTGAAGTTCTCAGAACACCAGAACACATGTCATTCTTGAGGCCTTTGCTGGGTACCACGTTTCTATCAGAATAGTATGTTGGTCAAGAATCAATAGGAGAGCTATTACAAAACAAACAACCACAACAAAGAAAGGCTGAGAGTGTGGCTTAAGTGGTGGAACATCAGACCCCAAGTTCAAATCTATCCCAATCCACAACCCCCCCCACACACACTCAAACCCCAACACACACACACATGATAAATAGAAGTGAAATTCTATGTGGAATGTATGTAAAATGATAGAAGGGTGTTTTAATGACCTGGGAAACATGGATACTGAAAAAAAATCACTTCCTTAACACAGTTCCTAACCTTGCTGAACAAGAACCTATGCAAATAATCAGATATAAAGAGTTAGTAGCACACACTGAAATCTTTGGAGTTTTGTTTTGTGGGTCATAGGGCTTGAACTCTGGCTTGGGCACTGTCCCTGAGCTCTTCAGCTCAAGGCTACTGCCTACCCTTGAGGCAAGCTCCACTTCCCATTTTCTAGAGGTTAATAGGAGATAAGAACCTCAGGTCCTTTTGTGCCCAGGCTGGCTTTGAACCTTGATCCTCAGATCTCAGCCTCCTGAGTAGCTGGGATTACAGGTGTGAGCCACCTTACCCAGCCACATACCGAAATCTTAAACTCTCAGGGAGGTGGCATGTTGGCGCTGAGTGCATCTACCCCAGACACAGATGAAGAAAGGAGAGCCTGGCCGTCAGCATTGAGTGACCACAGGTTACTTGTCTACTTTGTGGCAGACAACATCACCAAATGTAATCTTTTCCCCAACTGCAGGCCACTGTATCATGCTGTCTTCAGAGTTTGGAATGCCTTTGAATTCAGACTATGACACTATAATCAATTTCAATGATCAAAAGCCTTGAAAAGAGGACTTAAACATTTGATAGCAAAGAACAACTTTCTCAATTTTTTTTCTGTGCTACCATAAAACTGATCATGATTCTCAAGGAGGGTATTTTTATGATAATAATCATGCCTTATAATTATTCAGTCCACTCGACAGGATTTAAGCCCCCGCCACATGCATTCTGGAATTGGACAAGGACATGACATCCCTGACCAGTAAATCCCTTGAATGAGTGCATTTTCTCCCTCTGTGCATGTCTCCTTCTCACCCATTGTCTGTCTTCTTTTCATGCCTGTCAAACAGTGGCCATGACTGTGCACTTATAAAGGTCAGTGACCCAGCAGAGAGGGCAAGCCCTGCAGAAGGCGTACTGATGAAGCATTACAATGCACACTGAATTTGTTAGCTCTCTGGCTTACTCCCAGGGGCAGGTCCCGGTTGTTTCCTATGTGGCATGGCACCCACCCGGAACTCCTATGGCATGGACCATTCCAAGTAGGAATCTCTAAATCACATCCTCCACAGTGGACACCCTGTGTTTCCCGGATCACTAGATTCTTTCATGTGGCTCTTCTCTTGATTTGTCCAGTGTCTTCAGCAAAATAAATTGAAACGGTTTTATTTTATTTACAGAAATAGTCATGGGGAGGTTTTCAGTGATTATAAAAATGGGGAGGCCACCTAGACAATGTGGGCATAACCTAGCAAGCCCCAGGTTGGAGGGTTTTAGAAGGCTGAGGCCCTAAACCTCTCCACATTGCAAATACCAAATAAATGGAAATGGACATGCTATTTCCTTGCAGCTTGCTTTAAGTGAAACTGATTGAAAAGTTTCTCACATAAGTTTTTTTTAATATGGTTTTCTGGATTAATTTGCATTGGACTACCCTTTACACATATAGAAATAATACACTCTGGACAAAATAATTTTTCAAAGAAATCCCACAATAGTTTAGATATATTGAAGAATGCCAAAGGAGGTGAGATCTGGAGGAACTTTTTTTTTTGGTAGTGGGGTTTGAACTCAAGATGTCCTTGTTGCTAGGCAAGGACTCTATCACTAAGCCATGCTGTCAACTCTGGTTATTTTTTCAGATAGAGTCTTGCTTCCTGTCCAGGCATAGACAAGGGTGGACTGTGATCTGCCTGTTTGAGGTTTTATATTGTAGCTGGGACAATAGTCACGAGACACTAATGTCCAGCTTCTTCTGTTGAGATGGTGTTCCATAGACTTTTCTGCTCAGAACTGCCTGGAACTATGTGATTTTTCCATTCTTGATTTCTCAAGTAGGACTAGTGGATTATAGGAATTTTACTTTTATTTGTTTATTTGTTTGTTTATTTATTTAATTTATTTATTTATTGTGGGTCATGGGGCTTGAACTCTGCCTGGGCACTGTCACTGAGCTCTTCAGCTTAAGGCTACCACCCTACCTGAGTGTTGTCCCCGAGTTCTTCAGCTCAAGGCTACTGCCCTACCCTCGAGCCAAGCCCCACTTTCCTTTTTTCTAGAGGTTAATTGAAGATGAGTGAGTCTCAAATCTTTTTGTGCCTGGGCTGGCTTTGCATCTTGATATTCAGATCTCAGCCTCCTGAGTAGCTAGGATTACAGATGTGAGCACTACTATCTATCTATCTACCTATCTATCTATCTATTTAGTTATTGTTGGTTGTGTGGCTTGAACTCTGAGCTTGGGCTCAGTTTCTGAGCTATTCAGCTCAAAGCCATTGCTCTACTACTGAGCCACAGCACCACTTCCAGTTTTCTACTGGTTAATTGGAGATAAGAGTCTCACAGACTTTCATGCCTGGACTGGCTCTGAACTATGATCCTCAGATCTCAGTCTCCTGAGTAGCTAAGATTACAGGCGTGTCCCACGGGCACCCAGCAGGAATTTTATTTTATTTATTTATCTATTTATTTTTGCCAGTCCTAGGGACTGAACTCAGGGCCTGAGCACTCACTGTCTTTGGACTTTCTCAAGGCTAGAGCTCTACCACTTGAGCCGCAGCACCATTTCTGGCTTTTTCTATGTATATGGTACGGAGGAATCGAACCCAGGTCTTCATGCATGCTAGGCAATCACTCTACCACTAGGCCAAATTCCCGGCCCAGGAACTTTATTTTTAAGAAGGAAAATTTTCCCAGAGGTGCTCTGGAGTTTACCTAGTGATGGATGGGTGGAATTTAGTGGCCTGAGGAGACAGAAGACTGTGTTTGAAGCTCACAAGGCAATTGGGAATAGAAGGATCACAAGGAGTGTGTTTGCTCTTTTCTCAAACCCCTAGATAAAGCTTGAGTGCCTAAGTTCAGAGGAAATTCCAAGGGGACCAGTACAGAGCTATTACTGGGATACTGAAAGTGTAGAACCATGAAAGTATAGAACCCTTTCCTATACATTGTACATTAGAGATGAGAGTTTGAATCTTGCTACACATGAGGGAAATAATCACTTTCCCCCTTAACATTTCCATTTAAATTCTAGAAAGGTCAAGACTTAAGTATAAAGCCTAGACATCAGATTTTTGCCGTAGGACTAATGATCAAAAATGAAATAGATGTCAACAGGCATAAAAACTGAGTCTCTCCAAATTTAAAGTAATCTGACAGTAATTTATTGCTAGCTACAAAAAAGTTAAGTACTGTTCAGAGAAAAACAGGAACCAGAGTCTACATAATTAAAAATTGCTAGAACTTTAAAGAAACAAGAGCATATTACTAAATAGTAATTGAAGCAAAATGACCCAGATATTGTAGATTTATTTAAGGACTTAAAGGCTGAAACACTCACAATAAGTGGACAGATGGGGAATTTGAACTCAGAACAGCAACTGTTTAAAAGAGCCAAATATTCTTGAACTAAAAAGTGTATTTGAAATAAGCTTTGATGGATGAGAATAAGAGTAACATAAAGGTCTGGGGCTTTGAAGACATTGATAGAAATTATCCACTCTTAAGACTAGAGAGGACCTTTTGTTCTAGGAAAAATCATGTGGAAAGAGTTTCAGGCTCCTTTGGGTAAAATATAAATAATATAACATATATGGGGTTAGAGTTGTAGAGTAAAATATAAATAATATAACATACATGGGGTTAGAGTTGTAGAATAAGAGAGAAAATAACAGAGGAAAAAAACAGAACTGGGGCTGGGGTTTGGCTTAGTGGTAGAGTGTTTGCTTAGCATGCACAAAGACCTAGGTTCAATTCCTCAGTACCACATACATAGAAAAAGCTAGAAGTAGTGCTGTAGCTCAAGTGGTAGGGCTGTAGACTCAGGCCCTGTGTAAAAGTCCCAGGATTTGCAAAAATGGGACTATTATGATAATTTCCCCAGGTTTGTTGGAAAACAGCATTATAGATCCACACAGACCAGAACACCTCAGGAAAGATAAGTGCAGAAAATGCCCACATCCTGGTTGCACTTAGTACACAGAGAAGAATGACACAACTGATTACTGACACTTCAGTATAAAGAAAAGGAGACAGAAACAATGAAACAACATCTTTAAAATGGTGAATAAGCTGGGGCTGGTGGCTCATGCCTGTAATCCTAGTTACTCAGAAGGCTTTGATTTGAGGACTGAAATTTGAAGCCAGCTGAGACAAGAAAGGCTGTGAGACTCATCTCTAATAAACTACTTAGAAAAGGGTGGAAGTGGCACTGTGGCAGAGCATTAGTCTTGAGCAAAAGGAAGCTCAGGACAGACCCAAGCCCTGAGTTCAAGCCCTAGAATCAGCAAGAGAAGGGGGGAAGCTTATTAATTCAGCATCCTACATTTACAAAACTAGGCTTCAGGAATGAAGTGAAAGTTTGATTTGCTAAATGCATGCTAAAGGAATACTTTTAAGCTGAAAAAAAAACCAAATACAAGGTACAAACTCAGATCAACAGATGGAATAAACACTAGAAATATTTTGAGTTTTTAGGTGAAAAAAAAGAAATATGTTTTTTTCTTACTTGGTTAAAGAAGAATAAGCTCATTGTTTAAAGCAACACTTATACCATTGTATTGTGGTACATATATAGTATGTTGGTGTATAACATATGACTGAGAATGAATAGAATGTCACCAGTTCTGGGATTTTACATTTTACATGAGGGGAGCTAAACATTCTAAGTAGTAAAGTTAAGATTCTACATCATATAGCCATTACTTTAAAACTATATAAATTAAAATTGAATTCAAATTAAAATGAACAATAAGTAATGTGATTAACCCAAAACAACTCAGGGGAGGAGAGACAACAGAAAATGGGTAGGTAGGCAAATAGAAAACAGAGCAAAATGGTAAACATAAATCCACCCACATCATTACTTACACTAAATATAAGTAAATCACCAATTAAAAGATAAATATTGCTGAATGGCAAAAAAGCAAGATTTAGCCACATAGCATCTCTAAGAAATGTTCATTAAATGTGAGATAGGAACAGAATATTCCTGGAAGCTAGAATTTATGGGAAGAGGATATAATTGAAGTTTCAAGACTGACAGAAATATTCTGTATTGACATTTGTTGGATTGTATTCCAGGCTTATGATTTATGACCACCTCTGTGTATTAACATTGCACCTTCTCCGGAAAGCAGAGAAATAAATAGACTTTAGAAACCTACCACTTTCTACCTAAGGGAAAGTAACAATTTCATAAAGTATTGATAGAAGGGAGTGAAAAATGGAGCCTTAAAGGAAGATCTTGAAGTTGTTGTTACTCTGCTCGGCATTCCTGTTTGCTTGTTTTTGTAGAAATACAGTTTCTAATTCAAACGAAGGTGTGTGTGTGTGTGTGTGTGTGTGTGTGTGTGTGTGTGTGTGTGTCCTGAGGCTTGAACTCAGTGCCTTGCCTTGTCCCTTAGCTTTTCTGCTCAAGGCTGGAGCTCTAAGCATTAAGTCAAACCTTTACTTCTGGCATATTGTCCGCTGATTGGAAATAAGAGTTTCATGAACTTTTCTGCCCAGGATGGCTTTGAACCTTGATCCTTAGATCTCAGCCTGCTGAGCTAGGATTCCAAATATGAGGAATTAGCATCTGATGGTAATTCAGATTTATTTTATGCTGAATCTGTAGGTTTGTACTGGTACCTGTGTACACAAAAGCTCAAAGCAGGGACTGATTACTTCCTAGACTTCTAGAAGAATGCCTTGCTTGTCTTTTCTTTTCAAATTTTGTCCAAGGTGGGGATGCCTGATGTACTTTTGCTCATTGACTATTGCTCTACAAACTGAGTCAGGCCTCCAGCCCCTTAGCAGTGCCTCTCGAAGCTCCCATTTCTATGTTCCTTTGTCCCAGTGGTGACCCTTGTTGAAATGTGTTCTATAGAAACATCAACATTAAATGTATCAAAGATACTTGTGGGCAAAGACCTCACTCTAGCCTAGCTTGGGATGGGTGCAAATTCATCCATTAGAAAAAAAAAAAGGATGTTGTACCATTTTGTAAAGAAAAGGAAAGATCTGGATAAAATTATGTTATGTCAGGCCCAGAGAGACAAAGAATGCATGTTTTCCATATATGTAGAAGCTAGCTTTAGCTTATGAACTCAAAGTAAATACATTGGGTGGTATGCAAGTATATGCGAATGTATTAACTGAAATAGGATAGATTCAAGGAAGAACTCAAATAGTGTAATTCCTTGGAAAGGCAAAAATCAAAGGTCAACAAAATAAAATACCAAGAAGCAAGTACTCAAAGGGGTGGGGGGCGGAGAGGAGGGGAGAATGTAGTCAAGAGCCCTGCAGATGTCTTCCAGAGTTAAGAAGAGTCAGGGAAGGGGTGAGTAGGTGCAGGATGGGTGAGAATGTTGAAAGTGGTGGCAATGATCAAGCTATATTACATTCATATACTGCTTTGTGAATTGGAAACGCCTTTGTACAATTGCTTCAAGATAATCCTAAAACATTCTTCAAAAAAAGAAGACTGTACCACTGCTAAGAGAAACCACGAAGTTAAATATTTGGGATACTTCCGTGTGAAAGCAGACTACAGAGCAGAATGTGCAATGTTGTTTCAGTTTTGTAGACACATTCCTCCCTTTTCCCTCTGCGCTTCTTCTTCCCACTTTTCTTTCTTTCTTTCCCCTTTTTTCCTGGTGGAGGCATAGCGATGCCCCGATGGATTCACAAGAAGCACTTGCAGCCTGGAGCTGGCTGCTGACAACTTATCTTTTTCACCTTCTGTCTGTCTGTATTCTTTGATTTTTTCTTCTGAAATAATGTGTGGTTGTTTTGTATGAGACTAGAAGAAGAGGGAAAAAGAGAGAAAACAAGGGCAGGAATGACAATAGAAAAGAAATATGGAAGAGAACAGGAAGGATGGGGGTTGGGGATGTGGCTCGGTGGTGCAGCACTTGTCTAGAATGCTCAGCCTTGGGTTTAATCTCCACCAATGGAGGAATAAAGAGGCAGGTGGGTGGGGGACAACAGCAGCAGGGCTGTAAAAGGAGCCTAATCATCAGGGTTCTGGTGGAATCGATTTCTTATAGTCTCCTTGACTTCAGCATCTTCAGTATGGTGGGGAACATGGCTTACTTTTGAAGATGGAGTAGTAGATTCCACAACTTCCTTTGGTAACATTCATGTATTCTGTTTGACTTCCTAACATCTGTTGGAACATGCCTGTCTCCCTGGCCAACCCCCTTCCCCCAAATCGGCTCTCCTTGCTCCCCACCATGGACACAGAAATGAATCTATGCACTCACTGTTAACTCCTGTTGACCTTGTTGCAGGAGAGGGAGTGATTGCTTTTATGTTTGTATTTAGTTTTCACTTTTAATGTAAAGAAAGTGTGTGTGTGTGTGTGTGTGTGTGTGTGTGTGTGTGTGTGTGTGTTTTCTGGGAAAACAACAACAACAACAAAGAGTGTTCCATGCAGGGTAGCCTTGGCATCAAACTCGACTGAAATCTAGTCTCCAACCAGCTGTGTGCCTTTGAGCAAAACTGATTAATTTAGCAGGTGCTGGTGGCTCATGCCTATAATCCTAGCTAATTAGGAGTTTGAGCTATGAGGAGAAAGGTTCCAAGATAGCCCAAACAGGAAAGTCTGAAACTGTGTCTGCACTGGTAGAGTTCCAGCCTGGAGTAGAAAACCCAAGCAAGAGTAAGAAGTCCAGAGTTCAAATCCCAGTACCAGCACACAGAAAGATCAGTTTCCTTATTTGGAAAACAGTTATAATCTTCATAGCCAAGACAACCATAGTAGGCTTCTCCCAGTTTGGAGACCTGTTGTATAGATTATCAATGATTAATTGAAGTGCTATGCTTATTGTAGTTGCTCAATTAGGGTTACGTTTAATGAAAGCCCCTAGAGTAATCGAGCATGCTAATGGAGCTGTAGTGAGGTAACCACTTCTTATATCTCTTTTCTTCAAGGTCATATATTAGAACTTGAGTGCCAGATCCCTTTATAAGAGGGTTTTCCTAGGGTTTCTTGGAAGGATAGTGTGATTGAGCTTCGGTTGTAGTTCAGGAAAGCCTCGTGTGCATGTACTCCAGGACATGAAGGGTTATTCTCCACATCCACAGATGTCCTTCGTCCTCACTGAAAATCTTCACGCTACAGGAAATGGGATTAAACTTCATCAGGAGGGAAGAACCAACTTCCTGACTGATGATTTCCTTCCCTAGATTCTTTAAAAATAGATTCGTTTCCCAGTTGACAGTTTTAAAGAGGAGAACAGAATAAGCTTTTTTTTTTCAAGGATCCTTTCAATTCCATTATATTTTTGTATGCAGTATTTCTACAAGGAATAGAGTTTGTGAGCATGTACAGATGGAAGACAATTTAGAGAGATCACATTGTTTTTTCTGAAGCCATGGGAAATGCTTTTTGTCTTACCTCTTATGGTTAATATTTGAGTCAAACCGAAAAAGCATGGAATTGGGTTTGAAATTAAATTTCTTGAACTTAGTTAAGGCTGCAGGCAAGTGAGAATACATGTAGAGTAATACTGTCATCTAGTGGTCATTATGTGTTACTGCTACTGTTTGAGGCAGACCTTTTTTTTTTTTTTTTAATTGTTGGGGTAATGTATAGAGGGATTACAGTTACATTCATCAGGTAGTGGGTACATTACTTCTTGAACACTGACACCAATTCCCCCATTTTTCTCCCACTTTCTCTCTCCCCACTCCGTTTCCCTCAATCATCTTGTTTTCTCCCTTCCCTTCCCTATTTCAAGTAAACAGACTAACATATACACAATATACCAGGTGACAAAGTCAGGTACAATAACAACATGAGATAAATAATAAGGGAAGAAAACGAGAAAAGAAATAACTTCACACAGTACATTAAGAACAACAATCACAAGGATAAACTTCTTGTTTCCTGGAGTTCATTTCGCTTAGTCTCATCCTATATGGACATATGTACATAGCTTTTGAGCTTTTGTGATCCTCTGCTAGGAGAACCCTAGATGTGTACTAATTATTGCAAATGAGGGAAACCATAGAGCCTATGTTGCTTACTTCACTTAATACAATTTTTTGCCCAAGTCTTTTCATTTCCTTACAAATGGGGCGATGTCATTCTTTCTGATGGCAAGATAGAATTCCATGGTTTAAATATACCACTAGATCCAGTCATCTACTGAGGGGCATCTGGGTTGGTTCCATATCTTAGCTATGGTGACTAACGCTTCTATGAACATGGTTGTGCTGGTAGGTTTAGTATGGCTTTGTTTCTGGATATTTGGGTAGATGCCCGAAAATGGAATTGCTGCGCCATAGGGGAGTTCTATGTTTAGTCTTTTGAAGAACCACCAAACTGCTTTCCAGAGTGGTTGAACAAGTTTGCACTCCCACCAACCATGTAGTAGTGATCCCTCCCGGCCACATCCCTGCCAGCATCTGTTGTTACTAAATTTCTTGATCTCAAAGTTGTTTTGATTTGCATTTTTTTTATGGCCAGAGATGTTGAGCATTTCTTCATGTGTCTTTTGACCATTCTTATTTCCTCTTCAGAAAAGTCTTTCTTTAAGTTTTAGTCTACCTTTTAATGGGATGGTTGTTCCTTTGAGGATTTGTTTTTGAGAGATTTAATTTCTTGAGATGTATATTTTAGATATAAGACCCTTGCCTGTTGTGAAGATCTTTTCTCTCTCTGTGGGCTTCCTATTTATCTTGTTGGCTATGCCCCTTGCCATACAGAAGCTCTGCAGTTTAATGCAGTCCATTTGTCCAAACTTCCTTTAATCTGTTGTGTTTCTGGGTCTTTATTAAGCAAGTTTCCACCCGTACCAAGGAGTCTAAGAGAGTCTCCTCCCTCCCTCCTCTGCTTCTTTTCCTTTCTTTCTACCAGTCCTGGGGCTTGAATTCAAGGCCTGGGCACTGTCCTTGGACACTTTGCTCAAGGCTAACACTCTGCCACTTTAGCCACAGCATCACTTCCCGATTTCTCTCAGTATGTGGGCACTGAAGAATCAAACCAAGGGCTTCATGCATACTGGGCAAGCACTCTACCACTAGGCTATGCACCTGGTCTTTCTCTCTTTATGTTTTCTCATTCTTTTATTTGGGGGGGGGGGGGGTCATGGGCTTGAACTCTGGCCTAGGCGCTGTCCCTGAGCTCTTTAGCTCAAGGCTACCACCCTTGAGCCACAGCCCCACTTCCCATTTTCCAGTGATTAATTGGAGATAAGTCTCCCGGCTTTGCATTGCCTGAGCTGGCTGTGAACCTTGATCCTCAGATCTCAGCCTCCTGAGTAGCTAGAATCACAGGCGTGAGCCACCGTGCCAGGGTTCTCTCTTCATTTCTAAGACTGTGTTTTGCCTTCAATTCCTTTGTAGTGATACTGATTCTATTGCAATAGCTTTACTGTATTTCTTAAGAAAAGAATGTTTTGTTTTTCTTAAATATTTTCTGTGTCTTTTACTTGTTGTTTCTTATAAATCACATATGACTCCTTTTAGAAAGAAATTGAGGTTCTTGTCTTTTAATATGTGAGCCCAATCTAGTGATTGCTGACATGTTTAAAACCTGCCTCTGTGGGGTTAGTTCATCATTGCATTTTATTTTTCTATTAACCTGTGGCTGTTGGTTGTTAAATTTTTTCTTCCCTGCACTCTTGAAACATATGTTGCTTTTTTATTTAATGTTTGCCATTGTAATTGGGTTGGGATTTTATGGCTAAAGATGCTAAACATTTAGGGCCTATTGCATGGCTGTTTTTTTTTATTTTCTTCACATTTTTCTCTGGTTTAATTTTTACTATGAAATAATGATTATCACTGTGAAATAATGCAAACATACAGATAAATGTAAGTTACACAACTGCTCACCTCCCATGTTATGCAGTAAATCTAATGTTCTACCATAACTGCTTCAGGGTTTTAAAACATAAAATATGACAAGTTTATTGGAAGCCCTTGTGGGATCTCCTCAACCTTCCTCTCCCACCACCTTCACAGAAAGTCTCTTTTATGATAGTAGTGGTTAATTCCAGGCATATTTACATTTTCTTCCATGACTTTGCTTTCTAAGTATTGATGCAAATAAAGTATCTTCTATATTAGTGTGACATGCATTCATGTTGATTCATGTACGTTGGCTGATCATTTAAATTTCTGCATACTTACATATTATAATCATTTTTATATATGTGAAATTCACTTCTCATTCTTTTGTTGTGGATATTTAATTTCCTCATGAAGTTTTTTTCCCTCCCTCTATCCCTCTCCCTCTCTCTCTTTCCTCCCTCCCACCCTTCTTTCTTTCTTTCCTTCTTTCTTATCTTTGTATGAATATACTCTGGATATCCTTTATATGTTGAGTATCTGGAACATTTTCTCTCATTCTGTGGTTGTCTCTTAATGCTGGTAATTTCTTTTGATGTACACACATTTTTTTAATTGAATGCAATCCCATCTGTGAATTATTGCTCTTATTTCCTGGGCAATTTGTAAATAAAAACCTATCCATGTATGTATCTTCCAGAGGTTTTTTTTTTTCCTGAAGTAGTTTCCAAGTTTTAGAGTTTACATTAAGATCTTTACTCCATTTTGAGTTTTTGTTTTTGTACAGGGTAAGATTTGGTGGTCTTGTTCTAGTCCTCTGCTTGTAGATAACTAGTTTTCTGAATACCATTTGTTAAAGACACTGTCTCTTCTTCATTGTGTGGTTTTGGCTGTTTTATCAAAAATCAAATAGTTGTGGCTGTGTGGTTTTATTTATGCGTCTTTAAATGTGTGTGTGTGTGTGTGTGTGTGTGTGTGTGTGTGTGTGTGTGCTGGTACCATGTTTTTTTTTTTTTTTCAAACTATAGATCTGTAGTACAGTTTGAAGTTTGGTATCATGATTCCTCTATCATTGCTCTTTTTGCCTAAGATTATGTTTGAATTTTGTTTTTTGTTAATGCTTCCATTTGTATGGTAAGACTGATTTTTTCTATTTCTTCAAAGAAAGACATTGGAATTTGCATGAGTATTGTACTGAATCTAGATTTCTTTCAGTAGTATGAACATGAGTGTCTTTCCATCTTTAGTGTTTTCTTCTATTTCTATTTTCAGTGTTTTATAATTTTTCTTTTAAAAGGCATAGATCCCTTTGGTTAATTTTGTATCTTATTTTTAGGCTATAGTAAGTAGAACTGTTCTTTCTCAGTTTGTTTATGCAGTTTGTTTAAGCTACTGAATTTGAATGTTGATTTTATAGCTTGTTACATTTCTGACAGTGTTTAGGAGATCTATGAGTTTTGGGGTGGTCTTTTAGGGACTTTAAATAATTTTTCCAGTTTATTTGAATGAACAGTTTTCAAAGTATTCGCTTATAATTTTCTAAACTTCATTAGTATTTGCTGTGATCGTCCATTTTTCATCTCTAATAATATAAACTTGGGTCTTTTTTCTTTCCTTTTTGTAAGATTGGCTAAAGGTTTATCTATTTTAGATAAAGCTATCGTATTTATCTTTCCAAAGAACTAGTTTCTTGTTTCATTGATTTTCTTGTATAATCTATTTCATTAATTTCTTTCTAATCATAATGATTTCTTTCCATTTGCTAATTTTGGATTGTTTGGATTGTTCTTGTGTTTTGGGGAACTTGAGGTGCATTATTAGACTATTATTTAGAATCTTTTGAAAAATTTTGGTGTTTATAGGTTACAAAACTTTTTCTTAGCATTGCCTTTGCTGTAGTTAGGTTTTTGTTCTTATTAAATTTAACAAATATTTGCAAATGCAAATATTCTCATGTCTTCATTGAATGATTCTTTAGTCTTCAATCTGTGTTTGGCATCCCTATGTTTGAATATTTCCAGTCATTTCTTTTGTAGTTGAGTTCTAGTTTTATTCCATCAGAGTCTATTAGAATATAAGGAATTATTTCAATTTTGATGAATTTACTAAGACTTATAATATGACTTCTTTTAAAGAAAATACATGGTAAGAAGAATGTGCATTGTACAACTGCTGGTAGAAATTCTTTGTAGGTATTTAAATCCATTTGGTCTATAGTGTTATTTAGACCTGAGATACCCCCGCCCCCCCCCTCTGTGGGTGTGCATGTGTGACATCTACTGGTGAAAATTTGGTATTTAAGTTTCCCAGTATAATTTTGTTGGAATCTGTGTTTTTCAATTGCTGAATGACACTGGATTCACAGATGTTTGGTGCATGTATGTTAACAATTGTTATATGTCATCTCTTGATGGAGTGTTCTGTTTATTAGTATGAAGTGGCTTTCTTTGTCTCTTTTGATGAATTTTGGTTCGTAGTTTCAGCTACTCCTGCTTGCTTTCACTATCCATTTGGATGGAAGATCTTTTTTCACTGAAAGCCATTTTTTTTGTCTGTCAGTAACAATCATTTCTTTTATACAACGAAGAGTCAAATCTTGCCTTTTATACAACTTCCCATGCCAACCAATTGCTCATCTAGCACCACAACTGCCCTGTTAGGGAACCTGGCAGTGTAAAACACCTCAGCCTTTAAAGAGTTCTGAGACCCTAGACACTATGTCCTTCACAACCATCACATCAGTCCCAAGACTAGCAAACCTGAATCTTGTAAAATGGTAGTAACCTTCTAAAGGAAATGATTTCCAACTTTCTAAACTGTTCACAAATATTTCTTACAAGATAGTTTGGAATGAGAAAAATCATTGCTCACTGCTTACACAATTTGTTTTTTTATTATAATTTTTCCATTTCCTTAGTTCTGCTTTAATTTCCTTTTTTAGGGTTTTAAAGTTTTCATCAAAAAGGTCCTTTACATTCTTAGTTAAGCTAATTCCTAGGTACTTTATTTTCTTTGAAGCTATTGTGAAAAGAGTTGCTTTCCTGATTATTGCCTCGTTCCTCTCACTGTTGGCGTAAAGGAAGGCAGTTGATTTTTGAGGGTTAATTTTATAGCCTGCTACTCTTCCAAAGTTTTGAATCAGCTCAAGGAGCTTGGGAGTAGAGTCTATAGGATTCTTTAAATACAGAATCATGTCATCTGCAAAGAGGGATAGTTTTACTTCCTCTTTCCCTACTTGGATCCCCTTTATGCTTGCTTCTTGCCTTATTGCACTGGCTAGGAATTCTAATACTATGTTAAAGAGTAGTGGAGAGAGTGGGCATCCTTGTCCCATTCTTGATTTTAGAGGGAATGGCTTTAGATTTTCACCATTAAGTGTAATGCTAGCAGTAGGTTTGTCATACACAGCCTTTATTATATTGAGGAATGTTCCATGGATTCCTAGTTTCTCCAGAGCTTTTAACATAAAGGGGTGTTAGATCTTGTCAAATGCCTTTTCCGCATCTATTGAGACAATTATGTGATTTTTCTCCTTCCTTCTGTTGATGTATTGAATTATATTAATTGATTTGCATATGTTGAACCAGCTTTGTCTCCCTGTGATGAATCCTGTTTGATCATAGTGTATAATTTTTTTGATAAGTTGTTGTAGACGGTTGGCCAGTATTTTGTTGAGAAGTTTTGCATCAATGTCCATAAAAGAAATAGGTCTATAGTTCTCTTTCTTTGATGAGTCTCTGTCTGGTTTGGGGATGAGGGTTATACTGGCTTCATAGAATGAGTTTGGTAAAGAACCTTCAATTTCAATTTCGTTGAAGAGCTTGAGGAGTATTGGTGTGAGCTCTGCTTGGAAGACCTTATAGAATTCAGCTGTGAATCCATCTGGCCCTGGGCTTTTCTTAGGTGGAAGTTCTCTAATTGCCATTTCTATTTCAGAGCTTGAAATAGGCCTGTTTAGTTGGGTTAGTTCTTCTTGGTTCAGCGTGGGTATGTTAACATTGGCTAGGAATCCATCCATTTCTTCTAGACTCTCAAATTTGTTGGTGTAAAGGTTTGAGAAGTATTCCCTCATGATATTCTGGATCTTTGTAATTTCTGTCGTGATATTACCGTTTTCATCTGCGATTTTGTTTATTTCGATATGCTCTCTTCTTTTTTTGGTAAGATTTGCTAAGTGTTTGTCAATTTTGTTAATTCCTTCAAAGAACCAACTCCTTGTTTTGTTGATTCTTTCTATAGTTTTTTTGGATTCCAAATCATTTAATTCTGCTTTGATTTTAATAATTTACTTTCTTCTACTGGGATTAGGGTTGGTTTGTTGCTCTTTTTCCAGGAGCTTAAGGTGAGACATTAACTTATTGGTTTGCGATTTTTTCCAACTTGTTGTAGGCACTCAGCGCTATAAATTTTCCTCTGAGTACTGCCTTTGCTGTGTCCCAAAGGAGTTGGTATTTTGTGTGCTCCTTTTTGTTAAATTTCATAAACTGTTGGATTTCTGTTCTGATCTCTTCGATGACCCATTGGTGATTCAAGAATGTGTTGTTCAGTCCATGAGTTATAGGGTTTTCGTTGGTGGAGATGTGTGTTCAGTTCCAATTTGATGCCTTTGTGGTCTGAGAGTGTGCATGGAATAATTTCAGTGTTTCTGAATCTGTCCAGGTTTGTTTTATGGCCTAAGATGTGGTCTATTTTGGGAAATGTTCCACGTGCTGCTGAGAAAAATGTATATTGTGTTGTTGCTGGGTGAAATAATCTGCAGATGTCTGTTAGATCTAGTTGGTCTATATAGTTGTTCAGTTCTAAAGTTTCTCTGTTGAGTTTTTGCCTTGTTGATCTGTCCATAGGTGAGAGTGGTGTGTTAAAGTCACCAACAATCACTGTGTTTCGATCTATGTATGGTTTCAGTGAAAGTAAAGTTTGCTTGATGAAGTTCGGAGCTCCGGGATTGGGTGTGTAAATATTTAGGATCGTTATGTCTTCCTGGAGGAAAGATCCCTTTAGCAGTATGTAGTAACCTTCTTTGTCTTTTCTTACTAATTTTAGTTTGAAGTCTATTTTATCTGATATGAGGATGGCCACTCCAGCCTGTTTATGGGGGCCGTTAGCTTGATAGAGTTTATTCCAACCTCTCACTTTCAAAAGATGATTTTTTTTGGGGGGTAAGATGTGTCTCTTGAAGACAGCAGAATGATGATGCTTGCTTTTTGATCCAACTAGACAGCCTATGCCGTTTAATTGGAGAGTTAAGTCCATTGATATTGAGAGTTAGGATTGAGAGATATTTATTAGTTCCTACCATTTTTAAAAGCTTTTATTAGGGCCTGTGTCTTGACAGTTCTTGTGGTCCTTAGATGGTATGCTCTTTAGGTGCCATTTCTTTCCCTATATTGCATTTATTTTGGTTTTCTATATATAGAACATCTTTGAGAATTCTCTGTAGTGTTGGTTTTGTTGCGACATATTGTTGCAGCTTTTCCCTGGAATGGAATGTTTTTATTGTTCCCCCAGTTATGAATGAGAGCTTAGCTGGGTACAGTATTCTTGGTTGGTAGTTATTTGACTTCAGGGCATGACATATATGCTTCCAGTCACTTCTTGCTTGCATGGTCTCTGCTGAGAAATCTGGGGTTATTCTTATTGGTTTGCCTTTACAGGTTACTGATCCCTTTTCCCTGGCTGCCTTTAGGATCCTTTCTTTGGTTTCTGTTGATCCAGTTCAGATTATGATGTGGCGGTGGGATGTTCTTTTCTGGTCAGGCCTGTTTGGCGTTCTAAAAGCTTCTTGTATCTGGATGGGCCTGCCCTTCTGGATATTTGGGAAATTCTCTGAGATGATTCCCTGAAGTATATTTCCAATACCATTGACCTCTTTCTCCACGCCCTCCTCAATACTGATTAGCCTTAAATTAGGCTTCCTCATTGTATCTTGGACCTCCTGAAGTGCTCTCTCATATTTCCTAGGTTTGGATTGATTCATTTTCTGTTCTTTCTCTATAATAACTAAATTATCTTCAGCCCCGGAAATTCTCTCCTCTGCATTGTCTAACCTGCTATCAAAGCTATCTATTTTTCATCTCCCTTGCTTCTAATTGCTCATTTTTGATGCGTTGTATTTCTTGTTTTAGATCATGTACGGATTTCTTTAGCTCCTTGATTTCCATTTGAGTGGTTAGCTCAGTAGCTTTATTTTCTTTGGACATTTGCTGGAGTTCGGTCACCTTTTTATTTGTGGATTCTATGAATTCATCCATCTTTCTTTGAAAAATCTTTATTATGGCCTCCTTTATGGCTTCTTCTTTTTCACTTATCACCTTGTTAATAGTTTCCTCTTGTTTAGCTATGGCTTCCTCCGTTATCTCTTTCTTTATATTTTCACATTTTTCATTAATGATGTTTGTCAATTGGCATTTGTATAGCACTTGGAAGAGTCTCCTCTAGGTTTGCCAGTGACTGTTCCATTGTCTGTTTACATTGAGTGGGGGATATTGTTTCTTGATTTGACATTTTTCTTGAGTTTCTTGTTCTGCCCATTTGAAAATGGGAGCAAGATTAATACTAAACACGATTATAATTTTTCTGATATAACCAACCTAGACCTCGGTAGCTGGCAGACACTAGATGTTCACAATTTTTGATTGGTGTTATCCCTCTTTCTTTTTGTGCACTTACAGACTAGTCTGACACAATTAGTAATAAGCGATTTATACCCAAAACAATAAGCCTCTCAATCCAATCCCTATTGTCTTTAAGTCCCTGTGAGCCTAGAGTATAATTGAACACGTAGATATACAGTATTGCTCAACAGCCATTAAGTGCAGGTCCATGCATTATAAGGGTTTAAAAATGAACAAAGGACCAGAGATAGACAAATAGGATGGGAGAGGTCAGGGGAGGTACAAGAGGATTAATGTAGGAGTGTAAGATTATTATAGTAATGAAGAAAAGGTGTAGTGTAAGGATAACTGACCTAAGTTGGTACGTAGGTAGCGTATTTGAGTACAAAGTTTGGAAAGTATTAGAATAAAACTTACGTGTTGCTGCACTACTAGCTCTCAGCCCAACCAGTGGCCTCACAGTGGGTCATGGGATGGATCTGGGAGCTTCAGTCTGAGCGTGCTGGGCTGACGTTTTCCTGTGCTGCTTCCAGGGACAGCCTCCAGCCAAGGGTCTGGGGCTTGAGAGTTTCCAGGGGCTCCCAGCAGGACCAGCAGGAGACCGCTCTGTTCCCAGGGGCGGTGCCCAGCTGAGGATGTGCACTCCAAGGTTGGAGCCGCGCCTTTCTGATTCTCAGAAGGCGAGCTTGGCTGCTGGTCAGCCCTTCAGAACCCTGCTGTGTTTCCACTGCTTTGTCAGAGTTTGTGACTGTGGGGGGGCCCCTGGGTGCTGTCTTGCTCAGGATTCCCAGCTGGAGGATGCACTGCTCAATGATTGAGGGGGGGGCAGATGCTGGCTCCTATTTTTCCACACACCCCACCCGCTGCTGTAAGTCAGGGACTCAGCGCCCTCCACTTTCCCGATCCAGTGGCCTGGGAGAGGAGCCTATTGGGCAGTTTGGAGCTGGGACAGCTCTGCCTCCCCTGGTGGTGTGCTGGGTCTTAGGGTCCCCCCGCCTGTCAGTCTCCAGTCAGAGGGCTGAGGGAGGGGGCTGTTGAGGGAAGGGACAGGATTCTAAATTCCTTGCCCCCTTGCTCCTGCCAGTCTTTCTCAGGCAGGGTGGAGGGGTCTGAGTTAAGTTCTATTGCTTGGCACCAGCTCTGCTTTCCCGATGGATTTGGGGACCAGCTGTGTTACTCACGCCTCTGCATTCATCTGTGGGTGCTCCACAGTGGTGGGGAGTCTTTCACTCCCCTTGGGTCTCCTCCGCCGCCTGTGGTCCACGTCTGGGTTCCGCTGCTTGCTGTTCTGGTTCCGCGTCCGGGTTCCCTGGGTTCCGCTGCTTCTGCGGCTCGCTGGCCCGGTCCTATGCTGGTTTCTGCGGGTCGGGCTGCCTTGCCGGCGCCCTCCGCCGCCGCTTTTCACGGCTAAGCCGGCGGCAAGGGGTGGGGGAAGGGTCCTCGCATTCCGAATTCTTTGAGAAAGTTGGATGTGAGCTTTATCTGGATTTCTTTTCCGGTTTGAGTCCTTCTCCGTTGCTTTTTGAGTTTGTTGTTGTGGATTTCTTAAGGTAATTGGCTCGTGGGACTCCCTGGTTCTCCCTTTTTGTGAGCGAGAGCTAGGCAGCGTCCCTATTGTCTTGGCGCCATCTTCTGTTCGGTCTGCTTAGACAATTTGAAAGAATGTGAGACTTCCATGGAAAATATTTGTTCTGGCTCTGTAATTTTATATTTAGAACTACCTCATGTTCTAAACGTAATACTTGTTATAGATGTCATCATATTGTTTTGTTTTGTTGTGAAATGCTGGAGATCAAGCCCTTGCTTACCTCATGCTAGGTAAAGCCCTCTATCACTGAGTTGTAGCCCCAGCTTATTTAAATATTAAACGTACACCAAAGCTCATGTATTGAAAGTTTGGTCTCCACTGCAGTAGCTTGCAAGGGTGGGCAGTGATTGAAGTGGTCTGACCTCGTCCAAGGATTAACCCACTTGTGCCTTCTTTTATTTATTTATTTATTTATTTATTTATTTATTTATTTGCCAATCCTGGGCTTGAGCTCAGGGCCTGAGCACTGTCCTTGGACTTTCTCAAGGCTAGAGCTCTACCACTTGAGCCTCAGCACCACTTCCGGCTTTTTTTTCCCCTATGTATGTGGTACCGAGGAATCGAACCCAGGTCTTTCTGCATGCGAGGCAAGCACTGTACCACTAACCCAAACTCCCGGCACCACTTGTGCCTTCTTAACTTAATAGGTTGTTGGGCGGTGATAGAAACAGGAAGTAGAGCCAAGTTGGAGGAAATAAGTTACTGGGGGCAATTTCCCCAAAGGATAGATTTTATTCCTGGATTTTTCCGTCTCTGTGACTGTCTGTCTGTCTCTGTTTGTATCTCTTTTTAGCTAGCTGTCCTTCCTTCCTGGAATCCAGAAGGTATTCAGCTTTTTTCTATTATGTGCTTCTGCTATGATAGCCTGCCTAACCATAGCACTAAAAGGTATGGGGCTAAATGACAATGGACTGAAAATTCTGAGACAGTGAACCTTGATAAGCTTTGATTTTCTCAGGTGCTTTGTCACAGCAACCCAAAACTACCACAGTACTTTAGTTTACTTTTGCTATTAATATTTTCTTATAAAAATACTTAAAAATTGTCTTATCTACAATGCTTTCCTGTAGGTCCACATTTCCATTTGAATAGTAATAGTTCTCCTGAGCCTGAAAAACCTATCTAGTATTTCTATTAGTTTTGTATGTTGTGGCTATGATTTATTTCATATCTTATTTTTAAAAAGTGTATCTACATGTTACTTATTTTTGGGAATATTATGTTTTGAGGGTTATTAAGTACATTTTACTGGCTATAGAACTTCACATTAATATTTTTCATCATTGTAAAGTCTATTCTATCAACTTTTGGCATCTGTTCTATTTAACTCATCTTTTTTTTTCCTGTGACTCTTTCAGAAGTTTGACTGTACTAAGTTTCTATTTGTTGTTGTTTTTTGGCTCTCTGGATCTCTGGTCTTACAGTTTTGTTACTTTAAAAAAAATCAAATTTGGATCGGGCATTGGCAGCTTTCATCTGTAATCCTTGCTATTTCAGAAGACAAGATCTGAGGATCATAGTTCAAAACCAGCTGGGGCAGGAGAGTCAAGGAGATTCTTATTTCCAATTAACCACCAACAAATAAAAAGCTGGAAGTGGCTCAAGTGGTAGAGGGATAGCTCAGAAACAGTACCCAGGCCTTGAGTTTTAAGCCCAAGGACTGGAATGAACCCCGCCTCCCCCACCCTGCCCCTACGTCCAATCAAATTTGGGAATTTTGATAATTTATTTTTAATCAGTCCTGGGTCTTAAACTCTGGGCCTGGGCACTGTCCCTGAGCTCTTCAGCTCAATACTAGAATTCTACCATTGCTACTTCCAGTTTTCTAGTGATTACTGGAGATAGGAGTCTCAGGATTTTTGTGCCAGGCTGGCTTTGAACTGCAGTTTTCAGATCTCAGCCTTTTGAGTAGCTAGGATTACAGGCATGAGCCACTAGCATTAAACCTTCTTTGATAATCTTTCTCTAAAAATGTTTCTGTCTTTTGTACCCACTTTCCTTCTGGAACCCTAATTACACCAAGGTAGTTTGATGTTATAGCACAGGTCATGAATGCTCTGTCTTGTAAATGTATCCTCTGTTCTTTAGTTTGAATAATTTTATTGACTTGTGGTTAAGACCATATATTACTGTTCTGCAAAAAGAGTCTTCTTTTAGTCCATAATTCTTTATTTTAGGCATTATTACTTTTTCCAGTATTTTTAACACTTCTATTTTTGGCTAAGGTTATTTGTTCTTCTATTATGATCATCTTTTTCTTTTTTGTATATGTTAATGGTGACTGAACCCAGGGCCTTACATATAGTAGGCAAGTGATCTAATACTAAGTTATATCCCAACTCCTTCCCTAAATTAAGAAACAAAATACTCTCCAAAGCAATCTACAAATTCAGTTCCATGCCCATCAAAGTCCCAGAATCATTCTTCACTAAAATAGGGAAAATTATCCAAAAAGCCTTGAATCACAAAAGCAAAAGTAGTGCTGGAAGTTTAACAACTCCATACATCAAACTATACTGCAGAGCTATAGTAATGAAAACAGCTTGGTACTGGCACAGAAACTAGCCTGAAGAACAATGGATCAGAAGAGAAGACACAGAAATAAAACCACAGATATACAGCCATCTAATAAATAATAAGGGAGCCCAAAAACATAGGCTAGAAGAAAATCTCTTCCACAAATGGTGCTGGGAAAACTGGATATCACATGCAGAAAACAAAATGAATCCTCTTGCACCAGCATCAATTCAAAGTGCATCAAAGACCTCAATGTAAGACCAGAAATCATGAAGTGATTACAGGGAGAAGTAGGAGAAACATTAAGTTTCCTTGAAACAGGCAAAAACTTTCTGAGCAATGATCCAGAAGCACAGCAAGTCAAAGAAGGCCTTTCTAAACAGGATTGCATCAAACCAAAGTGTTTCTGTATGGCAAAGGACACAGTTAACAGATTAAAAAGTCTAGATAATAGATTATTGCCAGCTATACTTCAGACAAAAGCCTAGTATGTGGAATATGCAGAGCTTAAGAAGTTCAATTGTCAAAGAATCAACAGCTCAGATAATAAATGAGAAAACAAACTAAAAAGAGACTTACCAGAAGAAGTAAAAATTGCCAATAAACATATGAAGAAAATCTCAACATCTCTGGCCTTAAAGGAAATTAAAATCAACACAGTACAAGATTCCATCTCACCCCAGTTGGAGTGGCCATTATCTAGAATACAAACAATAAGATGCTGGCACAGCTGTGGGTGAAGAGGAACTTAGTATACTGTTGTTGGGAATGGAAGCAGTATGGAATTTCTTTTTATATATATATATTTTATTGTAATTAATAAAAGGGTTACATGATATTTGCCAGATAGAAGGTGCATTAATTCACATACATTGATACCCTTTCACATGTCTTGGTACCCATTACCCTCCCCCCACCCACCACCCACTCCCCGTATTGGTTTTCCCCCCTTCCCTATCAAATTTCAGATAACCAAATACAAATAAATTCAATATATCAGATAACAAAGTGAGATACTGTAACAATATGAGCAGTATGGAATTTCTTTTAAAAACTAAATATAGAGCGACTCTAGAATCCATTCTTGGGCATTCATACAAAAGATTACAAACTAGGACATAGTAAAGCAACATATAAAACCATGTCATTGTAGCACTATTCACCACAGCCCAAGTTATGGAATCAGGCCAGATGCCCCCAAATGGACAAATGGATCAAGAAAATGTGATATATATACACAATGGAATTTTATTCATGTGTTTGAAAGAATACTATATCATTTGCAAACCCATGGAAGGACCTGGAAAAAAAGTCATGTTAAATGAAGTGAGTCTGGCTCAGAGAGAAAAAGAATGGTTGTTTTCTTTTATATGTAGATCCTGGAGTTAATTTATAAATATGCAAGTAAACACTTCAGGGTGATATCCAAGTATACATAAATGTATTACCTGAAATACAGCAGATTCAGGAGAGAACCCACAGGTGCAATTCCTTAGAAAGGCTAACTCACGCTCCAACAAAATAAAATCAGAAAATGGGTACTTGAAAGAGGAGGTGAGGAACAAGGGGAATGGGGGAGATGAATGAAGAGAGGAAGGGGAGGAGAATGCAGTCATAAAATTTGATGCAGATCCTACAAAATTAAGAAAATTGAGGGAAGGAATGGAGTTGGGAGGGATGGGGTAGAATGTTGAAAGGGGTAACATTTATTAAAAAATGCATTGCATTCATAAACTGCTTTGTTGAGTGGCAACTCCTTTGTACAATTACTTAAAGATAAAATAAACATGTCTTTGTCATAATTTCCTTCAAGTCTCTATTAATTCCAATATTGAGATTTGATTTGTGTTACTCTATTGATAGGACTGTTGGTTATGGGTTATATTGCTATTTCTTTCTGTATGCCATACCTCATAAGTTATCAGAGTAGTGCCTGAAGTAGAGCCTGAATATATTTTTTTTGCCCCATCAAATTGCAAACTTCATTTTTTTTCCTACCTTCTATCTAGAGTGAAGGGTTTGGCAATCCGATTTCACGAGGAGTTTAACTGAGCTTTAACAAGTTCATTTACTTCACAAAGAAGTAACTCATTGTTTGTAAGCTCATTCTTTTCTACATTTTTCTGCAGTGTAAATGATCCTTTTGATCTTGTTATAACTTGAGCTTAGATACATTTACAACTGAATTTACATTCAGTATGGACTCCAAACATTTGAAAAATTATTTTGTTTTCTACCTTACCTGTACTATTGTTCAGCACAAATTACTACAGGAAAGTACTGGCAGCTTTAATTACTTAATTTTATTTTGTGTGTGGGTAGTCTTCTTGGTTCTAGTGAAGGGGGCCACTCCCTCCACTGTCAATGAAACTTGACTGGTTTCTCTATGTCCTGGAGAATCTTGGTGCTTTTGATGTCTTGCCTGTGTCTTTGGCTAGTTATCCATAACATTGAAATGATTTCTAGCCTGTAGATCATATGCCACAATGATGGTGCTTAGCTATCTTTGATGTGGCGGGGGAGGGGGGAACTGAAGGAAGAGATGAAATGCCTTAGCCAGAGAATATACAGATTTTGATCAGGATTCAATTCATTGTTAAGCTACCCAGTAGTAATATGATCAATGCTTACTTTTTCTGGGTACATTTTTCTCATTGGGATAACTAAGAAAAATGTGTGCTTCTTGTGAAATTCAAGGCAATGAAATGAAATACAAACGCAGAATGAGGAGAACTGAGGCATAATAATGACTGAAAAGAGTAGATGAGTAACACAGCCAGTTCAGTATCAGTCAGAAGGATGATGGGTAGTGGTGTTAAAGCTTAAACCTTAGTGAGATAATCCATCTAATATCTAGTGGCGTGGCCAGTGTGATCAACAATGACTCCTGCAATGTGTTCCATATTTGAAAGAAATTTTAAGAATAAGTAAAATCTGGAGCACATCTAGGAAAGAGTTAGATGAGGGGTCTGGAAACGATCAAATGTCCTCAGCAGAATAACTTTGTTTGGTGATGCTGGATAATTTGTGTGAAGAATGAGAGAGGCATATTGCAATTGGCTAATATTTGAAGGCTCATAGTCTTACCAATAGGGAGGAGACTTGATCTTCATTCCATAGGGCATGATTAGAATGACTTGGTGTCTTGCACAGGCCATATGATTAACCTTAAGAAAAACTCTCTGAGAGAGTGGCCCCATAAAACAGAATGGATCCTATTACCTGAAAGCCTTTTCTGGTAGCTGAATAACCATGTTTTGGGGAAATCAGAGCAGGATTTCTACAGGGAAGGGAAGTTGGTCAAGTGATCCTGACAGCCCTTTCCAACTCCAAGTCTCTGTGATACCATGACTCACAAAGTCTTGGGAGCTTCTAAGTAATACCAGATGTTTTTGCTGAGGGCAGATTACTACTTAGCTTGGGACAGGTTCCTAGACGAAGACAAAAAATAATTAGAAAAAGATTGGAATTTGTAAATATCCATGAAGGTCTCCATGTTGACAAAAAAGACAGACCTCGAGGGCCTTTGAGTGGCAGTGAATCATTATGGTGTGTGATTTGAGGAACATTCAGATGAAATAACCTGTAAGTAAGTCTTTGTGCTGTGTCCTGATCTACTTCTGCTACTGTAGTCTACCACACAGAGTTGATTTTTAACCTTAGAGTTGTAATTTTTTAGTAGTTGTTGATTAAAATGAGCTAACCATTTTTTAAAAACTCTAACTGATAGAATGGAGTTTTTCAAATAAAATTTGGAAAAAAAATTCTTACAAATGTTTTGGATGAAACATATGCCAGAAAGTTCTGTATGATACTACGGTTTCTATGCTTTCTTCCACAAAAATCTTCCTAAAGACCCTTCACCAAAAATTTGAATTTCATAATGCAGTGAATAGAAAACAATCCATGAAATCACAAAACCCCAATTATCTTCAGGTAAGTAAAGGTAATTGTCTGATCAGAGGGAAGGGAAGGTGGAAAAAAAATCCAGATGTGAATTTTGCCCATCATGAATAGCTTTTAGCATACATCTCTCTCTGTCTCTGTCTCGTTCTGTTTCTCTCTCTATTAATATATATATAATACACATATGTGTACTATATATGTATATGTATATATAGTACACATAGGTATATATAATATAAGCAATGTCTATGACTTAAAATAACATCTTAATTGCCCAAATATCTCTTGTGGTAAATTTGGGTGTGTACAGTGTGAAGAGGCACTCAATATGTGATGAGTTTTCCTCTGTAAAACTCAATGACCTATGCATCACATATTGAGTGCCTCTTCACACTGTACACACCCAAATTTACCACAAGTGATTTTACTCAGTTACAGCCTTCCAGGGGCAATTAAGATGTTATTTTAAGTCATAGACATTGCTTATATTATATATACATATGTGTACTATATGTATATACTTTATTCGTTAACATTAGCAATATTACCTTTTGTTTTTGTATCATACACAGCTCATTTAGAATTCTTTTAAATTTATTTTTGTTATAAAGATGATGTACAGAGGGGTTAAGGTTGCATAAATCAGATAATAAGACTTTCTTTTTGAGCAGTGCCACCCCTTCTCTCATTTTCTCCCATGTTTCACCCCCACTTCACCACAAGTTATATAGTTCACTTTCAATATAGTGTCTAGTGAGTATCATTGTTGAATTTGTTCATCTTTTGTCCTACCATTTCTGTGCTTCTCCTTACCCTACATATGTATGTATACATATGCACAGAAATCAAAAACTGTAACAAAACGAGGAAAAAATCAAAGCAAGAACAAAAAGTAAAGTAACAAAAAAATCCTTATTTCTAAGTGATTTTCTCTTGATATTTCTTTCTAAGATTTTTTTTTCTTTTTGGCTAATGTTCAATCCAAATAGCCAAAAGGAGGATATAGTATATTGTGCCTTTTCAAGGTATCATTTGTTTTAAGAATATTGTTGATAAACATTTTCTTCTTGACCACCGAGTTACATTATAATTCATTACTATGACTTTATCAGTGGTTTTCAAGAGAGAGAGGGCTGTTTCTTAGGTTCTGATGGCTTCCTCTTTCAGGCTGTACTCAAATCAGGAGTTATAATGTACAGTTCAGAAAGGCCCTTGTAACTGTCTGTCTTGTGGAAGGTCATTCATTTATTCTTTCATTTTAAAAAATCTCACTTTTTGCTGTAATCAGAGTGTGTCACCCTTCAAATTTATATATAACTTAGTCATATGAAAGTTTTAAGAGGTTGGCTTTAAGAAGTTAGTAAGTCATAAGGCCTCATGAATGAGATTAATGACTTTATGAAAGAGATGAGAGGAAGCTGGTCATCCTTAGCTTCTCTGTCCAATAAAGACAAAGCAATTAGAAACTAGGCCATTAGTACCTTGACCTTAGGCTCTAGAACTTGTTCTTTACAGAAGACCAATTCTATGGTATTTTGTTATAATAGTAGGAACTAACTAAGATTTCTTCCTTTTAAAAAATTTTATGCTATTTTTTATTATCTAGTTAAGGTACAGAGGGTTACATTTGCCAGATAGTAGGTGCATTACTTCTCACACATTGATACCCCTTTTTATGTTTTTGTCCCCATTCCTTTCCCCCAACCCCCTCCCAATCATCTTGTTTTCCTCCTTCCCTTTCCTATTTCAAATAAACAAATAAACATCTATACAATATGCCAGGTAACAAAGTCAGATACAGTAACAATATGAGATTAACCAAAGGGCCATGAAGGAGAAGAGAAATAACATAATACATTGAGAACAACAATCAGGAGGCTGAGATCTAAGGATCTCAAAGCCAGGCTCTGCACAAAAGGACCTGAAACTCTTATCGTCAATTAACCTGTAGAAAATGGGAAGTGGGGCTTGGCTCCAGGGCAGGGGGGTAGCCTTGAGCTGAAGAGCTCAGGGACAGTGCCATTCCAGGCCAAGTTCAAGCCCCATGATTGACAAAAAAAAAAAAAAGAACAACAATCATTCAATATAAAGCTGCCATTTCCAAATCCTAGAGATCCTTTCATTTAGTCTCATCTTATATGACCTTATGTAACTAGGTTTTGCACTATTGTGATCCTCTGCGAGGAGAGTCCTAGACGTTTAAAAATTATTACAAATGAGATAAACCATCGAGCCTATGTTCCTTTAGGGCCATGAAGGAGAAGAGAAATAACATAATACATTGAGAACAACAATCAGAAGGTAAATGCTTGCTTCACCTAATATGATTTTTTCCAAGTCTTTGCATTTCCTTAAAAATGGGGCAATGTCATTCTTTCTGATGGCAGCATAGAATTCCATTGTGTGTAAGTACCACATCTTCTTGATCCAGTCATCTCCTGTGGGGGTATCTGGGTTGGTTCCATATCTTTGCTATGGTAAATAGTTCTGCAGTGAACATCATTGTGCTAGAGGCTTTAGTATGTCCTTGTTTCTGGATGATTGGGTAAATGCCAAGTAGTGGAATTGCTGGATCATAGGGGAGCTCTATGTTTAGTCTTGAGGAATCACCATACTGCATTCCAGAGTGACTGAACGAGTTTACACTCCCACCAACAGTGTAGTAGCAATCCCTCCTGACCATCTCCCTGCCAGCATCTGTTGTTATTTAATTTCTTCATCATGGCCATTCTAACTGGAGTGAGATGGAATCTCAAAGTTGTTTTGATTTGAATTTCCTTTCTGGCCAGAGATGTCCAGTATTTCTTCATGTGTCAATAGGCCATTCTTATTTTCTATTCAGAGAAGTGTCTCTTTAAGTCTTTGGCCCATCTTTGAATGGGATGGTTGTTTCTTCCAGGATTTGTTTTTGAGAGATTCAATTTTTTAAATATTTTTATTGTAATTAATAAAAGGGTTACATGATATTTGCCAGATAGAAGGTGAATTAATTCACATATATTGATACCCTTTCACATGTCTTGGTCCCCATTACCATCCCCTCCACCCCCCCACCCCGTCTTGGTTTCCCCCCCTTCCCTATCAAATTTCAAATAACCAAATACAAATAAATTCAATATATCAGATAACAAAGTGAGATACTGTAACAATATGAGATACCCAAGGGACAGCAAAGGAGATGAGAGATAACATAGTACATTAAGGACAAAAATCATTCGTTATATGGCTTTTGTTTCAATATCCTGGAGGTCTTTTCAATTAGCTTCGTACTGTATGGCCTTATGTATCAAGATTTTGCTCTATTGCAGATCTCTGCTAGTAGAGCCCAAGGTTTCTACTGATTATGACAAATGAGGGAAACCATTGAGCCTAAGTTCCTTTGAGTCTGGCTTACTTCACTTAATATGATTTTTTCTAAGTCTTTCCATTTCCTAACAAATGGGGCGATGCCGTTTTTTCTGACAGCAGCATAGAATTCCATTGTGTACAAATACCACAACTTGTTGATCCACTCATCAACTGAGGGACATCTAGGTTGGTTCCATATTTTTGCTATGGTGAATAATGCTGCAATGAACATTGTTGTGCTAGTGGATTTAGTATGCCCTAGTTTCTGGATGATTGGGTAAATGCCAAGTAGTGGAATTGCTGGGTCATAGGGGAGCTCTATGTTTAGCCTTTTGAGGCACTGCCACACTGCTTTCCATAGTGGTTGAACGAGTTTGCACTCCCACCAACAGTGTAGTAGTGATCCCTCCTGGCCACATCCCCTCCAGCATCTGTTATTATTCGTTTTCCTGATCCTGGCCATTCTAACTGGAGTGAGGTGGAATCTTAGAGTTTTTTTGATTTGCATTTCTTTTATGACCAGAGATGTTGAGCATTTCTTCATGTGTCTATAGGCCATTTTTGTTTCTTCTTCAGAGAAGACTTTGAGAGATTCAATTTTTTAGCTGTAGATATATTTTAGATATGAGGCTTTTGTCTGTTGTATGGTTAATGAAGATCTACTCCCACTCTGTGGGCTTTCTATTTAACTTGCTAACTATGTAAGATTTCTTGTTTTTAAAATCAAATTTCATAATCCTAGGGAAGACATAAAACAAAAGAATCATGACAGAGTGTTTGTCAGATTTATTCAGAATCAGACTTTTATTTTCAAAAGGCAAACACACTACTCTGCTGTCCTTAGGAAAATGGATCTGCTTTATTATACTGTAGAAATACATTTTACCTGTTAAAAGGATGTTAAAATAACTTTGGCTCTAAAGTAATAAATGCCATATAAGGTAATGAATCAAAATGTGTATAATTATCAATTAGATAAGAAAGACATAGAATGTCTAGAGTAAAGAACAAGATCAGCCAACTTTTTCAGTAAAGAACCAAAGAACAAGTATTTTAGGCTTCATAGACCATATTGTTTCTATTTCACCTACTCAAATCTATTGTGGTGGTACAAAAGCATTCAAAGATAATAGTTAAGCAAGCAGGCATGCCTATGTTGTAGTAAAAGTTTATTTTCAAAAACAGGCAATAATCTTGATTTGGCGTGTAGGAATTTGCCAGTTGTGGGCACTGAGGATGAGAGTTTATAAAGAGTTTATTTACCTATTTATTTTGTGGTGCTGGTGACATAAAAACCAAGGACGAGATTTGCTACTTTCCAATCTCTTTCCTTCCTTCTTTGCAGTAAGCCTTATAGAATTTATGAGAAAAAAAGTTAAATGTTTGTACAGGGCTGAGAACTCAGAAATTATGTCTAGTAATTTGGCAGTTTAAAGAATGTATGTTGGGGGGCTGGGAGTTTGGCCTAGTGGTTAAAGTGCTTGCCTAGCATGCACAAAGACCCGGGTTCGATTCCTCAGTACCACATACATGCAAAAAAAAGCCGAAGTGATGCTGAGGCTCAGGTAGTAGAGCTCTAGCCTTGAGAAAGTCCAAGGACAGTGCTCAGGCCCTGAACTCAGGCCCAGGACTGGCAAAAAAAAAAGAATGTATGTTGGGTGTACAATTTTTTAAAAAGATAATTCTAGGGGCTGGGTGTTTGGCCTAGTGGTAGAGTGCTTGTCTAGCATGCACGAAGGCCGGGGTTCAATTCCTTGGTACCACATACATAGAAAAAAGCTGGAAGTGCTGCTATGGCTCAAGTGGTAGAGCTCTAGCCTTGAGAAAACTCCAAGGATAGTGTTCAGGCCTTGAGTTCAAGCCCCACGACTGGCAAAAAAATAATAACAATAATTCTAGGGCTCTATTCCTGGAGAGAGAAAGAAGTCAAACACTTAAACAATTTTAATGTCATAAGCAAGTAGACCTCCAATAGAAAACCCCAGATAAAAAGACACCTTTTCTATGCTTCTGCCACTTCTAAGTTGACCTAAGAAAGTGGGTTTGATGGGTATGGTGATTTTTTCACTGACTCCATATTCTATGTATAAAAGATTATTTTCAGCTCGTCCCTGTAAGCGAAACAAAAGTTCTTGGACTTTTTCATCCTCCCATACATCTCCACTTTGCCACAAGGAATTAATATCAACTTTCTTTCCAAAGCATCGATCAATTTTTCCTTTGTGGATAAGTCTGTTCATATTGTTGCCCTTTCCAAGAAAGAAATATGCAATTGGTTGCTTTGTATTGCATATGTGTTTATATCGCCCCCTGAAGGAAGTTTGCAATGCCTGAACATATTTTTCTATTTGTTTAGAATCTCCATCTAACTTTTGGTTTTCTGGCCAGAATAAAAGAGAAGCTAAGAAATAAGGTTCTGGAAATCGATGATTCAGTTCTATTGGTTGCAAGACTTCTCTAAGCTCTTCTTTCAATTTTTTAATTGACTTTACTAATTTGGAGGTAGGTTTAATACAAGAGAGAATGATGTTAGCTAAGATGAAATTTTGCTTTTCCTTTTGCTGCAGTCTGGTAGTGCATTCTTCAAGGAGGAAAGTGTATTTTTTCACTATGTCTTCCATGATGCATACTGACTCTTCTTGACCTTTGATAAGATATTCCAGGAGCCCAGAGAACTTATCAGCTTTTAAAGCCTCGAGACTTCTTCGACAACTCTCTACTTGAAGTGACAAACTAAGTTTTGACCCAGGAGCTCTGCTTGGTGTTTCTGCTAAAGGACCAAATATATCTAGATACTTTTTAAAATTTACAGCCATCTTCCTTCTAGTTTTGGCTTCTTCATTTTGTTTAATGTTATTCCTTGGCTTGAAAAGGACAAAGTAATCATCAAAAAACTCAAAGGACTTTTTCAGAGATGATTGCAAAGTGGTTAGATAAGGAATGAATTTCTTGAGGGCTAATTTAAACTCATTTTGATCCCCTGGAATGTCACAGTTTCCTGATACAAAATTGATCATATCTCGCTTAGATAGCTCATTTTTATTGTCAAAAAAAGGAATGAGCTGGAGAATCTGGATTGCATAGAGTCCAACTTCTATTTCCCCTAGATAACCAGCTATATTGTACGTGTCGTACCGCCTTTTTGACTTCTGATTCAACTTTTCCTTCTCATCATTTTCTCTATCTTCACTTTGCCGTTGTGATTCTTTGAATGCATCTGAGGCATGCTTTGCTAATTCCAAAAGGTCATTTAGTTCATCAATTGAAATGTTCCTTTTTTTCCCATTAGCTTCTATCCACCATCTTATTTTACTTTTGTAAACCTGACCCAGTGTATCTGATATATATGAATTATAAGGTTGTATCTGTTTTGCTTCTTTTGCCCATTGCAAAGCCTTGCTAAAGTCCTTCTCTTTTATGTAGAAATATCTTGCCAAGGCTTGGCAAATGAATGCATGTGGGTTAAAACGTCGGATTCCTTCAAGCAACACGGTTTTAACAGCCTCGTTTCCTTCATCTTTATGTAATGCTTCGATGAGTGGGGAAAACCTGTTCTCTGTTTCATCATGTTCATTACGCTGTCTTGTGAGCAGCAATGTTTGAATATCCTGAAAAAATTTGCTTTTTCCTATACCAGAATCATAGAACAAATTTTCTGTTAGCATATTCAAAATGATTTGACTTTTATCCAAGTTATAGCTTTTCTTTAATTCTTCCAGTGAGAGATCTGCAATCAGTGGGTGACTGATCCGGATCCCCCAATACTTTCCACATTCTATCACCTCAGTCTTGATCAGGATTGTAGAATAGGTGCCCATCTTATCTTCAAATTTTTCCGGTCCCCAGAAAGCCTTCTTGTTTGCAATTCCTAAGTAATCTTCACATTGTGAGAGTGAAATGGTGGTATCAGGCACATAGGAATTCAGAATAGCCAGAAAAGAAAAGAGTTTTGCTTCCTTGGTAGAAATATCCTGTCCTTTCAGAATATTCATGACCACCTTTTTGATGTAATCTTTATCAAAGTTGGTTTTCATGATCATGAAAGAATAGAAATCTTCAAAGTTTTTATGCTGTTCTTTGATTTCTTTCAATTTAAACTCAAAAGCTCTTTGTTCTTTGGGAGATAGTTGTTGAGTTAGGGCAATAGTGTCTGGAATCTTTGCACTTTTTTTAGGATTTTGAGATCTTGTGCAATTTAGGATAATCACAAGAGGTTTTTCATACCTAATGTACTTGTTAGCTACAGCTGTCTGAATAGAAGTCTGCAGAAGGTAGACATTATCTTGTTCTTCAAAATCATCCACTAGGAACAGGACAGGCAAGTATTCCTGATGGTTTGTGGATCCATAGGTGATTAAATTGGTCACTTGTTCTCCGATTTCTGAAAAATCGACTGTCTTGTTTTTTAGCACAGCACATCTGAATTTCTTCCTCAGCTCCCAGAGAACATGCATTGCAAGGGTAGTGCCCCCACAGCCTGGATGGTGATAAATGTGAATAATCTTGGAACATACTGGCTTAGATGAATCTGCGCAGTTTTGAATCATTTCTTCAAGTCTTTCATATTGGTCCCGCTTGACAAAAGGTGAAGAATAGTTTTGAGAAGAAAAGTAGAAGTTCCACCAGGACACTTTGCCACCCCGATAAAAATCTTCCTCTTTTGATGCCTTAAATTCTAAAAATTTTTTTTTGTCTTTCTCCAAAAGGGTACCTTCACATTCATTTTCACACAGAATTTCCAGAGCAGTCATGATATCTTCTTCTTTTTGCAGAAGGACAGTAGACGAACCAATAGATGGCAAAAATCTATTTGAAGTTCGAGTTACCGATTTGAGTTTAAGGATAGTGCCGTTTATCTCTTCAAGATTTAAAGCAGAAATGCAGTGTTTTGAAAACTTATCTTGCTGTTTTGTTAATCTTGCTTCAAGTAAGTCTTTCCATCCTTGACAGATTTGTGAATTTACACAAATGCACAGTATGTTTTCCATTCCTTTCAGGTCTTGGTAGAATGCACAGAAAGTTTCAATGAGAGGGTCTCTTGGGTCATCCACAGAGGAAAGTAATAGAAACACCACCAAAAACTTGCCCCGGGGCATTATATCCTCATGTGTAAGAAATGAAATCAGTTTCCTGACGTCAGAAGCCCTTTCTCTTTGCCAGCAACTTGGATCTAAGGGTTGATATTTTTCACTGCCAAGGTCTAACCTGCCATTGCAGAAAATCCAACTGGGTTGCTGGTAAAGGTTCAGAGTGGAAATCTTCTCCTTTGGTGTGCTTTTTCCTTCTACAAATTGACTTGGAAAGTGAAGATTTGCCACTCGGCTTTCTTTGAAAGCTTTAACTGCTCCATTGTTCGCAGATTCAGGATCAAACTCTAACACAGCAAACCAATTAATTTCCTTTAGGAAGTCTAAGTGTTTTGTTTGATTTGGGTGGCATTTGTTTATTACAAGAATGTACCAGTAATAGTATGAATTATCTAACAAGTCTTGATTTCCTGTCAACAATTTAACTAGCTTTGGACCCTCACTATTGCTTCTAATTGTTTTTTCTTTGCTTTTTTCTTCTGCTTCTTTCCTAGACTCTGATATTGTTTTTAAATCTAATTTAAAAGCTTCAAAAGCAGTTTTCTTTTTAAGGATATTTTTACAGTTGGGCCCATCTCGCACAAAGACCGAGTATTCTGAACTTTGTTTCCATGCATTATTTCTGCAGTTTTGCATTTTGATCTGGAAATAATCTTGTCCACATTCAGTGTATTGTGGAATGATATCAACTTCAATAACAAATTTGTCAGAAGGAGTACTATTTTGCAGTAGAACTTCCACAAATCTTGGTTCTCGAATGCACTTCTTTGCTTGTTGGACCTGATGGGATTCAAAATACTGATGTATCATAAGATTGAAGTGGTTAATTAGGGCTTCTTTAGTATCACTGGTGACTTTTACACCAACAATTTTTCCATGGGGTTTGTCCTCGACTCCAAAATGAATGGTGCCATTGGTACGTGAATTCATACAAGCTGAAGCAAATCGGAAGACTTCATTACTGAATTTCATCTTAAAATCTGTTTCTGTGGCTGTCTCAGTATTTGTGAGAGCTTTGAATTCATGTACTGGATCAATGAGATTGAGTGGTCCTGTTTCAGGCTGTAGAGTGAAATGTAATTTATAACGATATAGACAGCTGAATTCATCAAAAGGGTATGGGACACATGTGGGTTCTAGGGCTTGCTGCTTTCTCTGCAGTTCTATTTCATTTTCTGTGGTCTCATTCTTTATTGACTTTAAACCTTCAGCCTCTGAATTCCTGTTAGGGGTATTAGCCATATCTGTATTCTCCTCATCACTTAGATTTTGCTTGGGTGTCTCTGTGCTTTTTGTTTGCATCAAAGTTTGTTCTTGAGTAACATTTTTGCTATCTTTTTTCCTCTTACATGTCTGAGTAGAATTTTTGGAGGATGTTTGTAGCAATTCTTTGCATAGTTCTTCTATTTGGATAGCTGGTCCGTGTGTAATGCCCATATCAACAAGACGTTTTGTATTTAACCACTTCAAGATCACTCCATTCACATCCTCATCAAACAAGATTTTCCTGTATTTTTGGTCAATCTTATGACTTTCTAACCATCGGCTTACATCCTGTTTTGTCCAGTCATCTGTATCGGCTGGAAGATTTAGTTGCTCTTCCATTCTGATAACTGTATACAGAAAAAAAAATAAGATTTAGTATTTTGCAAATAAAATTTAAAAATAAGGATTGACTAAGATGGTGCCGAGACAATAGGGACGCTGCCTAACTCTCTCTCACAAAATGAGAAAACCAGGGAGTCCCTCGAGCCAATTATCTTAAGAAATCCACAACAACAAACTCAAAAGCAACGGAGAAGGACTCGAACCGGAAAAGAAATCCAGATAAAGCTCACATCCAACTTTCTCAAAGAATTCGGAACGTGAGGACCCCTCCCCCACCTTTCTCCGCCGGCTCCAAGCAGCCTTCAGAAAGCTGCGAAAAGCGGTGGGCGGAGGGTGCCTGGCCAGGCAGCCTGGCTGCTGCAGAAACCAGCGCCAACGAGCGAGCGGCGGATGCAGCGGAACCCAGACACGGAACCAGAACAGCAGGCAGCAGAACCCAGACGTGGAACACAGGCGGCCGCGGAGACCCGAGGGGAGTGAAAGACTCCCCACCACCGTGGATCACCCACAGATGGAACGCAGAGGCGTGAGTAATACAGCGCGTCCCCAAACACATAGGGAAAGCCAAGCAATAGAACTTAACTCAGACCTCTCCACGCGGCCCGAGAAAGACTGGCAGGAGCAGGGGGGCAAGGAATTTAGAATCCTGCCCCTTCCCTCAACAGCCCCCCCCCCAGGCCATTGACTGGAGATTGACAGGCGGGCTACCTAAGACCCAACACCCCACCAAGGGAGGCGGGCTGTCCCAACTCTTACCCTCCCAACGGGCTCAACACCCAGCCTTCTGACTGGAGACTGACAAGCGGGTGGACCCTAAGAGTAAGCACCCCACCAGGGGAGGCAGAGCTGTCACAGCTCCCACCCGCCCACCAGGCTCCTCTCCCAGGCCACTGGATCTGGAGAGTGGAGGGCGCTGGGACCCTGCTTTACAACAGCGGGTAGGGGATGCAGGAAAATAGGAGCCAGCATCTGCCCCCTCAATTCTTGAGCGGGGCATCCTCCAGCTGGGAATCCTGAGCAGGACAGCACCGAGGGGCCCCCCACAGTCACAGACTCTCTGACGAAACAGTGGAAACACAGCAGGGTTCTGAAGGGCCGACCAGCAACCAAGCTCGCCTTCTGAGAATCAAAAAGGCAAGACTCCACCCTTGGAGCCCATGTCCTCAGCTGGGCACCACCTCTGGGAACAGAGTGGTCTCTTGCTGGTCCTGCTGAGAGTCCCTGGAAACTCTCAATCCCCAGACCCTTGGCTGGGGGCCACCCCTGGAAGCAGCACGGGAAAACGTCTGCCCAGCGCGCTCAGACTGAAGCTCGCAGATCCATCCCATGGTCCACTGTGAGGCCATTGGTTGGGCTAAGAGCTAGTCGTGCAGCAACACGTAAGTTTTATTCTAATACTTTCTAAACTTTGTACTCAAATACGCTACCTACTTACAAACTTAGGTCAGTTATCCTTACGCTATACGTTTTCTTCATTACTACAATATTCTTACACTCCTATGTTAATCCTCTTGTACCTCCCCTGACCTCTCTCATTCTATTTGTCTATCTCTGGACTTCTGTTCGTCTTTCAACCCTTATACTGCACGGATCTACACTTGATGGCTGTTGAGCAATACTGTATATCTAGGTGTTTAATTATTCTCTAAGCTCAGAGGGACTTAAAGACAATAGAGATTGGATTGAGAGGCTTATTGTTTTGGGTATAAATCACTTATCAGTGGTTGTATTAGACTGGTCTGTAAGTGCACAAAAATAAAGAGTGATAACACCAATCAAAACTTGTGAACATAGTATCTGCCACGTAGGTCTAGGTTGGTTATATCTGAAAAACTATAATCTTGTTTAGTATTAATCTTGCTCCCATTTTCAAATGGGCAGAACAAGAAACTCAAGAAAAATGTCAAATCAAGAAACAACATCCCCCACCCAATGTAAACAGACAATGGAACAGTCACTGGCAAACCTAGAGGAGACTCTTCCAAGTGCTATACAAATGCAATTGATAAACATCATTAATGAAAAATGTGAAAATATAAAGAAAGAGATAAGGGAGGAAGCCATAGCTAAACAAGAAGAAACCATAAACAAGGTGATAAGTGAAAAAGAAGAAGCCATAAAGGAGGCCATAATAAAGATTTTTCAAAGAAAGATGGATGAATTCATAGAATCCACAAATAAAAAGGTGACCGAACTCCAGCAAATGTCCAAAGAAAATAAAGCTACTGAGCTAACCACTCAAATGGAAATCAAGGAGCTAAAGAAATCCATACATGATCTAAAACAAGAGATGCAATGCATCAAAAATGAGCAATTAGAAGCAAGGGAGATGAAAAATAAAGTAGATAGCTTTGATAGCAGGTTAGACAATGCAGAGGAGAGAATTTCTTGGGCTGAAGATAATTTAGTTATTATAGAGAAAGAACAGAAAATGAGTCAATCCAAATCTAGGAAATATGAGAGAGCACTTCAGGAGGTCCAAGATACAATTAGGAAGCCTAATTTAAGGCTAGTTGATATTGAGGAGGGTCTGGAGAAAGAGGTCAATGGTATTGGAAATATACTTCAGGGAATCATCTCAGAGAATTTCCCAAATATCCAGAAGGGCAGGCCCATCCAGATACAAGAAGCTTTTAGAACCCCAAACAGACCTGACCAGAAAAGAACATCCCACCGCCACATCATAATCTGAACTGGATCAATAGAAACCAAAGAAAGGATCCTAAAGGCAGCCAGGGAAAAGGGATCAGTAACCCGTAAAGGCAAACCAATAAGAATAACCCCAGATTTCTCAGCAGAGACCATGCAAGCAAGAAGTGACTGGAAGCATATATGTCATGCCCTGAAGTCAAATAACTACCAACCAAGAATACTGTACCCAGCTAAGCTCTCATTCATAACTGAGGGAACAATAAAAACTTTCCATCCAGGGAAAAGCTGCAACAATATGTTGCAACAAAACCAACACTACAGAGAATTCTCAAAGATGTTCTATACATAGAAAACCAAAATAAATGCAATATAGGGAAAGAAATGGCACCTAAACAGCATACCATCTATGGACCACAAGAACTGTCAAGACACAGGCCCTAATAAAAGCTTTTAAAAATGGTAGGAACTAATAAATATCTCTCAATCCTAACTCTCAATATCAATGGACTTAACTCTTCAATTAAACGGCATAGGCTGTCTAGTTGGATCAAAAAGCAAGCATCATCATTCTGCTGTCTTCAAGAGACACATCTTACCCCCCAAAAAATCATCTTTTGAAAGTGAGAGGTTGGAATAAACTCTATCAAGCTAATGGCCCCCATAAACAGGCTGGAGTGGCCATCCTCATATCAGATAAAATAGACTTCAAACTAAAATTAGTAAGAAAAGACAAAGAAGGTTACTACATACTACTAAAGGGATCTTTCCTCCAGGAAGACATAACGATCCTAAATATTTACACACCCAATCCCGGAGCTCCGAACTTCATCAAGCAAACTTTACATACACTGAAACCATACATAGATCGAAACACAGTGATTGTTGGTGACTTTAACACACCACTCTCACCTATGGACAGATCAACAAGGCAAAAACTCAACAGAGAAACTTTAGAACTGAACAACTACATAGACCAACTAGATCTAAAGACATCTGCAGATTATTCCACCCAGCAGCAACACAATATACGTTTTTCTCAGTAGCACATGGAAATTTTCCAAAATAGATCACATCTTAGGCCATAAAACAAATCTGGACAGATTCAGAAACACTGAAATTATTCCCTGCACACTCTCAGATCACAAAGGCATCAAATTGGAACTGAACACACATCTCCACCAACAAAAACCCTATAACTCATGGAGACTGAACAACACATTCTTGAATCACCAATGGGTCATCGAAGAGATCAGAACAGAAATCCAACAGTTTATGAAATTTAACAAAAAGGAGCACACAAAATACCAACTCCTTTGGGACACAGCAAAGGCAGTGCTCAGAGGAAAATTTATAGCGCTGAGTGCCTACAACAACAAGTTGGAAAAATCGCAAACCAACAAGTTAATGTCTCACCTTAAGCTCCTGGAAAAAGAGCAACAAACCAACCCTAATCCCAGTAGAAGAAAGCAAATAATTAAAATCAAAGCAGAATTAAATGATTTGGAATCCAAAAAAACTATAGAAAGAATCAACAAAACAAGGAGTTGGTTCTTTGAAAGAATTAACAAAATTGACAAACTCTTAGCAAATCTTACCAAAAAAAAGAAGAGAGCATATCGAAATAAACAAAATCGCAGATGAAAATGGTAATATCACGACAGAAATTACCAAGATCCAGAATATCATGAGGGAATACTTCTCAAACCTTTATGCCAACAAATTTGAGAATCTAGAAGAAATGGATGAATTGCCTAGCATGCACGAAGACCCGGATTCGATTCCTTGGTACCACATACATAGAAAAAAGCAGGAAGTGGTGTTGAGGCTCAAGTGGTAGAGTTCTAGCCTTGAGAAAGTCCAAGGGCAGTGCTCAGGCCCTGAATGCAAGTCCTGGACTGGCCAAAAAAAAAATGAACTGGACTCGAGTACTCCTTGCTACTCAGGAGTCTGAGATCTGAGGACCATGCTTCAAAAGCCAGCCCAGGCACTAAAGAACATGAGACTCTTATTTCCAACCACTAGAAAACTGCAAGTAGGGCTGTGGCTCAAGAGGTAAGGCGGTAGCCTTAAGCTGAAGAGCTCAATGCTCCGGCCCAGAGTTCAAATCCCACAACCTACAAACAAAATGAACTGGAGATGTGGCTCAAGTGGTATAGCACCTGACTGCGAGGCCCTGAATTCAATCCTCAGTACTGTTCCCCACCCTAAAATTGAAGATGCTACTTTTGGGGAATATACCCTTTTGCTAGATGAAATAATTTTTCTTGCTTATTTAGAAAGCAAGACGGGATCATATACAAACAAAAACCCCCAAGTAAAGAAAGAAGAAGGAGACTAATGAACATTAGGAGAAAAAACGAGGAAGAAATGCTCCAGAGTGATGTGAGTGCCCAAAACAGCTGGTTTTCATCCTATATGTTTAAAAAAGTATCCTGGAAATTTCCTCCAGAACTTCTTAGCTACCAGTATTGAAAAAGGAATGGCACAGATCACCCCATGAGTGAACTCACATTTATAAACAGACAGGTTCACTGTGGCATTTGTTGGGTTCTTGAAAA
The DNA here is from genome assembly GCF_031878675.1 of Megascapheus bottae. Classification (NCBI taxonomy): domain Eukaryota; kingdom Metazoa; phylum Chordata; class Mammalia; order Rodentia; family Geomyidae; genus Megascapheus; species Megascapheus bottae. Next base: position 49,801,966 of record NC_143513.1, read on the forward strand.
GAGGTTTTTATTCAGAAAGGCAGTCCCTCATATCCTTTCATTACTGTAGTTATCGTTTTGGGGGAAATATCAGTCATAAACCATGATTCTTACCAGGAATACAAAGCTCTCACAATCCTCAGGACTTCCTGTAGTAGTGTAGCTACTTGGTCTCTAACAGGTGAATCTCATTTGATACTAACACCGAGCATAATCTCAGGATTTTGTTTTCCAAGATGTCTGTTCCTTAGAATACAAGTAAGAGTATCTTTGATTAAGGTAAAATTTTATACTTCCATTTTTCTATTTTTTCTGAAGACCCTGCTATGCTTTTGAGAGAAGGGTGAGTTTCATGAATAAAATTGCCTCATTTTTATCTTTTTTTGTCGGTTGTGGGGCTTGAATTTTTGGCCTGAGCACTGTCCCTGAGCTCTTCAGCTGAAGGCTACCGCTCTGCCACTTGAGCCACAGCGCCATTTCTGGTTTTCTAGTGATTAGTTGGAAATAAGAGTCTCATGTTCTTTAGTGCCTGGACTGGCTTTTGAATCATGGTCCTCAGATCTCAGCCTCCTGAGTAGCTAGGATCACAGGTCTGAGCCACTGTGCCCGGCTTGCCTGTAGTTATAAATAGCCACTTTAATGAAATATTGTGACTCATTGTTCATCTAAAAATCTAATATAAAGCAGATTCATGTCACAGTAACAAAATCTAGAAGTTCTAGGCTTATATTATTATTATTTTGTTCTGGAGCATTTTTGAATCTTCCCAGGGCAAAGTAGATTTGTTAGTCAATAAATTTCTGATATAGGTACTAAATTAATAAGCTATTGTACTTACCCAGTTTGTCTTTTGAATTTCTTCTACATTAAAGGAGGGAACAACAATCCATTTCAGTGTAGAAAATGTTGTGTTTGTGTTTTTTCCTTCCCAAGAAGTTAGAGGAAAGGATTCCAGTTTTAAAGAAAGCTTCTGTATCTTCTGCTTCAATGCCAGCTCAGACTGGATAAGAAACAGCTGGGTGTGACTGGTACAGTGAAGATTGAGGAAGGAAAGAATGGAGTTGGTTTTGGTTTCATTTCCCAGATCACAAAAGTAGTTCCTCTCTGTTTTACTTTTCCTTAATCATAACTCTGCCCTTGCTGGTACATTTGCTTAAAAGGCAAAGATTTGACATTTTTGCTTGAGTTTGGAGGGCTGCAGAGAGTGCTGTTGTATTGGCTATCGACAAACTATGTGACATTCTGCCTTAACTGATTGCTTGGGAATACTGTTTTCTCTCTTAGTTACATATTATTTGAAACTGTCTTCTGTTGTTGTTGTTGCTCCAATCAAGTATCACATAGTCAATGACTTATAACAAAATTTATTTCTTATAGTTTTAGAGTCTAGAAAGGCAAGGTCAAGGGGCTGCCTCTGGTGAGCCTTCTTACTGGTGGAGATTACAGAGAGCCGAAGTGGCACAGAGAAGTACAAGAGAGAGAAAGCTTGTTCATATTGTTTCTTTTTACTTTCTCTATTATTTATTTTTCTCTTCTTCCTTTTCTTCCATTTCAAGGGACACTTCCCCATTTCCTAAGATTGTAAGACACAGAGTCTATTCCTGTAGCTAGGTATGGCTAGGTAAGCACCTTCAATAGTTTGGATACATGAGTTTCCTTGAAGTTCTGACTCCCTTTGCATGGACCCTATGCACTACAGACACAACACTGCCAACTATCCACCCTGGCAGGCCCAACTTTCCCACAGGGACTGGACATGTTTGGACAATGGAGTCTCTATTCCACAGAATGTTAAAAAAAATAGATTGGTTACTCTCAGAGGATTTATGACTGGGCTTTATTTACTCAAGTGCTATTCAGCTCTAAGGAGACACCTTTGACCTTTGGTTTCTTTTTAAAACTTTCTTCCTTCTTGTTAGCTTCTTTCAAAAGAAGAATCTGCAAGTTTAAGTAAAATTCACATGGCTACAAATCCTCCAGAGTGTGCACTTCATGTCATAGTTATTTCCAAATGAATATATAAGATACCAAGCTTAGTGCAAATGTACTTCTCTTCTATTCCGGTGTCTTTATTTGGCTCTGTGTTTTGAGTACGTATTGGGAGTATGGTTTCCATTAGAACATAGAATGACTCTCTCCTAAGGCATTTATTGCCCTGAAGTGCACTTATTTATCTATCCCTCATGAGATAGTGTAATGTGGATTTTTCAGTCCTGTGTAGGAGCCACCCTGATTCTTACATCACTCATTCATATTTGATAGTGCTTTGTTTGAATGTGATGTGTCACCTCAGAAATTCTAGTTGTGAGTTATAAGAGCAGGGGTTTTGTGGGACCTTTAAGAGGTGATTAGAGCTCTGCCTTTATTTTTTAAAGAATTTATTAACATTGATTTTTACATCATATTTCAAATGACATGTTTAACAAATGAGTGTTCAAGAAGGGAATCTCTATATACAACCACTGGCACTTAGTTTTTTTTAGAACATAATCAAAATTAGGCTAAGGGTTTATATATCATAGATACATATTAATTTGTGAAATAAAACATTATGTCTATAGAATGATAGGTTTTTATGTCTATGTAGTTATTTTTATATTTCCAATACCATGTTCATAGCATTGTGTATGCAAATATCGAGTCATCTCTCTTGCACTGTTTGGATCTAATAGCCATATATTAAGGATACCATGCGCCTTCTGTTCCTTTGGTCTTGACTTGTCTCACTCAACATGATTCGCTGTAGATTCATCCACTTCCCACTTCCCTGCAAATGCCATTATTTTATCTTGTCTGTTGGCTAAGTAGAATTCCACTGTATGTATACATATATATATATATATATCACATTTTCTGTATCCATTCATCTGCAGTAGGGCAGATGGATTGTTTCCATCGCCTGGCTATTGATTAGTGCAGAGATAAACATAGCTGAGCAGGTGTCCTTATCATATCTTGGGTTATGATGTTCAGGGTAGATGCCCAGAAGTGGTATGGCAGGATCATAGGGAAGGTCAATTTTCAGTTCTTTAAGAAACCTCCACATTGCTTTCCAGAGTGGCTAAACTAGTTTACAATCCCACCAACAGTGTAGTAGGGTTCCTTTTTCTCCACAACCCCGCCAGCAACTGTCATTGTTTGAGTTCAAAATCTTGGCCATTCTTGTTGGGGTAAGGTGGTATCTTAGGGTTGTTTTTATTTGCATTTCCTTTATGACCATGGATGATGAACATTTTCTCATATGCTTTTCTGCCATTTTAATCTCTTGTCCTGATGTGTCTTTTTCGTTCCCTTGTCCATTTAGTGAATGGTTTGTTGGGTTTGGGGAGGTAGATACTAGATATTAAGCATTTGTCAGATGTATTATTGGTAAATATCTTTTCCCAGTTGGTTGGCTATCTCTCTACTTTTGTGACTCTGCTTTTATCTGTGCAGAAACTTTTTATTTTTTAGGTAGTCCCATTTATCGAGTCTCTCTCCAATCTGTTGTGACCCTGGGATTCTGTTTAGGAATCTTTTGCCTGTGCCTGTGAGTTCCAGTGTCTCTCCTACTTTATCATGTATCAGTTTCACGGTTTCCGGTCTGATGTTGAGGTCTTTGATCCACTTTGAGTTAATGCTTGTGCATGGCAAAAGGGTAGGGTCAATTTTTAGTTTTCTGCATGTGGCTGCCCAGTTTTGCCAGCACCAATAATTGAATAGATTGTGTTTGTTCCACTGTATATGTTTGGCTCATTTGTATAGTGGGCCTATGCTAGATCTGTGATATTCCTTGCTACTTATCCTATGATATGATACATTCAGGGCACTGCTAACATAAAGCTACCAGATTAGGTCACTTGACCTTGGATCAGAACCACGAGCCTCAAGTAAACCTCTTTTTCATAACTTACCCAATCTGTGGTACTGTGTTAAAATAGAAAATAGACTGAGATATACTAATCAGGAATAATATTCTATTTCCAAAGTATGAAGAGGATTTCAAAGCTACAGGATGATGAAAGAATTAAGGTGCAGCATAGTGGGAAAGCAGGAGAAGCAGGAAAATGAAAGCTTTATTAGGTTGCTGTCAAAGGGAAACAGCTCGACACTAGTACAGGGAGTATAATTACCACAAGGAAAGATTGAATATAACTTTTATACCTTGGTTTGCATGACCTTTGATTGGCTGTCTCCTTTTTCAAGGGCCTTGTTATTGGTTTTCTCTTTCTGGAATCATGGTCCTTATTTCCTCATTCCACTTGGCCTTTGCTATCTTTCACCCGACAAGCCTTCATAAAGTGTGTGTGTGTGTGTGTGTATGTGTGTGTGTGTGTGTGTGTGGTGAGCCCTCCACAATACTACTTTCCACATGTGAGTTTGGAAAAGAGGAGTAAATAAAACTGTGAAAGCCAAGGTTGAATTGTTAGACATAAGTGCTTTAAAATATCAGTGAATAATTGCCCCATTTGTAAGGAAATGGAAAGACTTAGAAAAAATCATATTAAGTGAAGTAAGCCAGACTCAAAGGAACATAGCCTTAATGGTTTCACCAGATAGAAGGTACATTACTTCACATACATTGATACCCTTTCTCATGTCTTGGTCCCCATTTCCCTCCCCCCTCCCCACCCCTCATCTTGCTTTCCTCCCTTCCCCATCCAACTTCAAATAACCAAATATGCATATATACAATATATCAGATAACCAGGTGAAATACTGTAACAATATGAGATAAACAAGGGACAGCAAAAGAGGTGAGAGATAACATATTACATTAAGGACAACAATCACTCATTATATGTCTTTTGTTTCTATGTCCTGGAGGTCCTTTCATTTATTCTATATGGCCTTATGTATCTAGGTTTTGCTCTATTGTAAATCTCTGCTAGGAGTGCCCAAGGTTTCTACTGATTATGACAAATGAGGGAAACTGTTGAGCCTATGTTCCCTTGAGTCTGGCTTATTTCACTTAATATGTTTTTTTCTAAGTCTATTTCCTTACAAATGGGGCAATGTCATTCTTTCTGACAGCAGCATAGAATTCCATTGTGTATAAATAACACATCTTGTTGGTTCACTCATCAACTGAGGGGCATCTGGGTTGGTTCCATATCTTTGCTATGGTAAATAGTGCTGCAATGAACATCATTGTGCTAGTGGATTTGGTATGTCCTTTTTTCTGGATGATTGGGTAAATGCCAAGTAGTGGAATTGCTGGGTCACAGGGGAGTTCTATGTTTAGTCTTTTGAGGAACTGCCATATTGCTTTCCATAGTGGTTGAATGAGTTTGCACTCCCACCAACAGTGTAGTAGCATCTGTCTTGGTCCCCATTTCCCCTCCAGCATCTGTTGTTATTAGATTTCTGGATCCTGGCCATTCTAACTGGAGTGAGGTGGAATCTTAGAGTTGTTTTGATTTGCATTTCTTTTATGGCCAGAGATGTGGAGCATTTCTTCATGTGTCTATAGTCTAGGCACATACATGTGCTGGGAAAAGTTAAATGTAGTGTGAAAAAGTTTTATACATTTCCCCCAACTCTTGAAATGCAGTCTTGCTTCATAGCCCAGAGTGGCTCCAAACATAGAACCATCCTGCCTCCTGAGTGCTTGGATGATAGGTGGGTAACACCACCATACCCACTGCTTTTACAGAACTTTTTATGGATGCCAAGATGAGGTAAATGGATCTGAGAGTGCTTCTGTGGCTGAGGTAAAAGATGCTCAGGAGGAGCTCTCTCCTCAATATTCTTTACTTAATTTAGTCCAAAATGAGGATAACATTCAGAAAAGTTCATTGAAAGCACATTTTATTGATTTTTTAATCAGTTATGACATGACCAGTGGATATCAGTTGAAACTTCTTAGATGCTAGTTGAAATAACAAATACAAAATAGTAAAGGATGAACTCTATTGTATGCCCTCCTCTGTGATGTAGACGCATTTCACGTCCTAGAAAGGATTTCAATATATTCAGAGAGAGAGAAAGAGAGAGAGAGAGAGAGAGAGAGAGAGAGGAGAGAGAGAAAAAAAACAACTAATATCTGTGATTGGAGTTAAGCAATAATGTCATCCAGATGCTGTGGGGGTAGAGAGAAGTGCGATCTTGTACTTGAATATGAATATGAATAAAGTTATTTGAATTCATTTATCATCTTGTCTTTTTTTTTTTTTTTGCTGTCTCTGAACTCTTCTGCATAAGGTTAGGGCTCTATCACTTTGAGCCATAGCTTCACTTGGTTTTCTGGTGATTATTCGGAGATAAGAATCTCACAGACTTTCTTGCCCTGGTTGGCTTCATGATCCTCAGATCTCAGCCTCCTGAGTAGCTAGGAGTAGCTAGCCACTGGCACCTGGCTTCAAATATCTTCTTTAATGATTTCTATATCATATGCCAGAGGGCCTTCAATGGAAAATCCTAGGTAAAAGGACACTCTTTCTATGTTTCTCCCACTCCTGAGTAGGCCTGAATACACAGAAGTCACTGGAATTTTAATTTTTTCCTTTGTTCCATATTCTATACAGATTAGCTTTCCTTCAGCTTGACCAGTGAGCCGACACAAGAGGTCTTTGACTTCTTTTTTTTTCCATACATCGCCACTCTGCCAGAGCGAATTTGTATTTTGTACTTTACTGAAGTACTGTTCTATTTCGGCCTTGTGAACAAGACTGTTGAGACCTTTCATCTTCCCCAGATAGAAAAGCGTGCTTGCCTGCTTGGACCTGCACATGCGCCTGTACTGCCCCCTGAAGGATCGGTTCAAGGATGACACATACTTTTCCATTAGTTTAGAATCTTGATCTAGCTCTTGGTTTTCTGGCCAGAATAGAAGGCAAGCTAGGAAGTAAGGAAATGGATGTGGATGATTTAGTTCTACAAGTTGTAAGACCTCTCGGAGCTGTTTTTTGAGCACATGAAATGGTTGAATGAACTTGGAGGTGGGTTTTAGACAACTGAGAATGATGTTTGCCAAAATGAAATTTTGTTTCTCCTTTGTCAGTCGTCTATTTGGGTTTTGGTGCAATAGGAAGGTGTACTCTTTCACTATATTTTCCATGACACTAGCAGCCTCTTTGTGATTTGGATTAAGGTATTCCAAGAGTCCAGAAAACCTATCTGCTCTCAAAGCTTCTAGTGTTTTCCTACAATTTTCTTCTAAGAGTAACTGACTCTCTCTGCCCTGTACTAAACCTGAATCCAAATGGCAGAAAAGTTCTGTGTATTTCTTGAAACAACGGCTGACTTTCTTGCCCACTATGATTTCCATCAGCTCTTTTTGGGTATTCCTCATTTTTAGAAGGACCATGTAATCAATGAAAAAGTCAAAGCACCTTTTCAAATCTGCTTGTAAACTTTTCAGGTGAGGTGTGAACTTGCTGAGTGCCAAATAATACTCATTTTTTGGATCGGGAGGAATATTTCCCTTTCCAGACAAAAATTCGACCATAGCTTTTTTTGACAGTTCATTATCTTTGTGGAAAAAGGGACTGAGCTGAAGAATCTGGACAGTGTCAAGACCAACTTCTATTTCACCCAAGAAACCAGCAGTATTGTACACATCATATTTTCTCTTGGATTTCTGTGGTGACCAGACTTCAATTTCATAGTCTTTACTATCTGTTTGCTGTTGAGATTCTTTGAAAGCTTTTGAAGCCTTTTCTGCAACTGTTAGGAGATATGTAAGATCATTAACAGTAATGTTCCTGCAGTTTTTGTTTTTATCCAGCCACCACTTGATCTCACTTTTGTAGACTTGACCGAGTGTATCTGAGATATAGGAATTTTTAGGTGCTCTCTTTTTGGCTAAATTTGCCCAGTGCAGAGCAGTGTTAAAATTCTTTTCCTTAATGTAGAAGTGTCTTGCTAAGGCTTGGCAAATGAAAGCATTTTGTGGGAATCGAAGGCTTCCTGCCTTCAAGACTTCTTCTGTTTCTTTATTCTGCAAAGTTTCAATTAATGGGGAAAACAGCGTGTCTGTTTCAGCCCCATACTCCTTGCGCTGTCTTGTAAGCAGAAGAGTTTGCACATCATGCTGGAATTTGTCTCGTCCTATTCCAGAATCATAGAATAAATCCTCCTTTAGAATCTTCAGTGCAATTTGACATTTATCCATGTGATAGCTTTTTTCTAGTTCTTTTAGACAGTAGATGGCGATCAGAGGGTGAATGATACGCACACCTGTATATCTCCCATACTCTGAAACTTCTGTTGTGATTAGAAGTGTAGAATAGGTGCCCATCCGGTCTTCTAGACTTTCCGGCTTCCAAGGTGTGCTAGTGTGAGTGAATCCCAAAAATATTTCACACTGTGATAGTGAAATTGTAGAATCAGTAACATAAGAGTTCAGTAAAGCCAGGAAGGAAATGAGATCGGCTTCCTTGCTGTCAACATTCTGTTCTTTCAGGATGTTCCTCACCACGTTTTCTATATAGGTTTCATCAAAATTGCCTTTCAAAATCATGAAGGAATAAAAATTCTCACAGTTCTTGTGCTCCTTTTCAATCTCCTCCAACTTGGCCTCAAAAGCTCTTTGTTCTTTGGAAGAAAGTTGGTATTTAAGTGAAATACTATCTGCCAATTTTGCACTCTCTTCAGGATTCTGGGATCTCATGCAGTTTAAGATAATTACCAATGTTTTTTCATAGTGCAAGCCAGTCTCAGCTAAAAAGGAATGAATGGTATTCTGTAGAATGTAGATATTTTCCTGTTCTTCAAAGTCATCCACAAGGAGAAGAACAGGGATATAATCCTGGTGATTGGTGACCTTATAGGTGATCAGTTTGCTTACTTGTTCTCCAATTTCTATGAAATCGGTTGCCTTGTTTTTTAGCACAGCACATCTGTACTTTTTCTTTAGGTCCCAGAGAACATGCATAGCCAGTGTCGTACCTCCACAGCCTGGGTGGTGGTAAAGGTTGATGATTTTGGCAAATATTGGTTTGGGAGATTCTGCGCAGCATTGTATTAAATCCATAAGATTTTCATAACCATCCCTTCTCACGAAAGCTGAAGAATAGTTTTGAGAAGAAAAATAGAAGTTCCACCAAGATACTTTGCCACCTCGATAAAAGTGTTCTTCTTTTGACTTCTTAAATTCTAAGAATTTAGACTCATCTTTCTCTATGTTTGTGTCTCTACACTCATTTTCACAGAGAATCTCCAGTGCAGTCAAGGTATCATCTGCCATTTTCTCTAGGATAACCAAAGAATTACCTTGAGAGGGTAAAAACCTTATTGATGACTGAGTCACTGATTTCAATTTAAGGATTGTACAGTTCACAAGCTCTAAATTTAAAGTGGAGATGCTATGATTTTCCAACTCATCTCCAATTTTCAGTTGTATTTGTAGCAAATCTTTCCACCGTTGGTAAATCTGTGGATTGACACAGATACACAACATGTTTTCCAGTCCATTGAGAGCACGATAGAAAGCACAGAATGCTTCAGCAAATGGATCTCCTGGGCTTTCCACTGAAGAGAGTAAGAGAAACACCACCAAAAACTTCCCTCTTGTCATGAGATTTTTATCTGTGAGAAAGGAAATCAATTTTGTTACTCCATAAGCTCTCTCTCTCTGCCACAAATGTGGTTCAAGAGGTTTACATGATTCATCTGGCAGATCACATCTGCCATTGCAGAAGATCCAGCTGGGCTGCTCAAAAAGTTTCAGAGTTTCAATTTTCTCTCTCATCGTGGTCACCTTTTCTTCATATTGATATGGAAAGTGAAGGTTTGCAATTCGGCTTTCTCTGTAAGCTCTAACAACTCCCTTCATCAGAGATTCAGGATCAAACTCTAACACAGCAAACCATTTAATTTCCTTTAGAAAATCTAGGTGATTTGTTTGACTTGGATGGCATTTATTGGTTACAAGAATGTATGAGTCATAGTAGGAGTTATCCAGTGAGTCTCGGTTTCCAATGAGAAGTTTAACCAACTTTAGTCCTTCACTCTCCTTCTTCACTGCTTTTATCCCATATTCTTCTTCAGCTTCTTTTCTAGATGCTACCAATGACTTCAGATTTTCTTGAAATGCTTTGAAATCTATATCACGTTGCTTGGCGTTGGCTAGAATGTTCTTACAACCAGCCCCTTCTCTCACATATAGTGAATAATTTTGGTCTTGTTTCCATGTTTTTTCTATATAATTCTGCATCTTAATGTAAAAATACTTTTCTTTACATATTGAATGTTTGGGAATAATATCCACTTCAATGACAAATCTGTCGGATAGTGTATTGTTCTGCAAAAGGACATCTACAAACCTTGGCTGCCGAATACACTTCTTGGCTTCCTTGATCTCACTCTCTTCAAAATATTTTTTGATCATTACATTAAAGTGGTCAATGAAAGTACCCTTATTGGTGACTTTCACACCAACAATTTCTCCATGGGGTCTGTCCTTGACTCCAAAATGGATGGTTCCATTCGTGCGTGAATTCAAACAAGCGGAGGCAAATCGGAAGACTTCATTGGTAAATTTCATCTTGACATCCTCTTCTGTGGCCATTTCTATGTTTGTGAGAGCTTTGAACTCATGTATGGGGTCAATGAGATTGAGCGGTCCTGTTTCAGGTTGTAGAATGTAATGTTCTATGTAACGTTGGCTGTCATGGAAACAATCAAATGGATATGGCATGCAAGTAAACTGTTGAGCTTTTGGTGTACCCCTATCCTTGTCAATTTTAGTGGTTCCTTCGCTTACTGTATTTTCTTTCATGAGGCATGATTCTTGTTCTTTTGTATCACTGATCTCTCTGAAGTCATGTTCATTATTGGATGACATGGATTTTTCCTCATTTTTTGTCTGCTTTGACTTGGTTTGCTGTTCTTTTTTGGAGGATTTTGTATCAGCTAACTGTCTGGAATTTGGGTTGGTACTTTCTGGGGAACTATTGTTCAATTTGTCATAGGCTCGTTTTATCAGAAGTGATGGGCCACGTGGTAGCCCCATTTCTTTAAGATCCTTTTCAGTTAACTCCTGAAGAACTAACCCTGTCACTTCTTCATTGAATAACTTTTGCCCATATTTCTCATCAATCTTAAGGTCTTCAGTTACCCATTTTTTAACATGCTCTTTGGTCCAGTCTTGGATACTTTCAGGTAGATTTACTTGTTCATCCATATCAAAGCTTTAAATTTATTCCTTGAGGAAAAAAAAGTAATGCAGTTAAGAATTTTAGCATTATACTTTATTATTGAAATCACTTAGTCATTATGTATATTATCTCATTCATATAATTTAGGAAACTATTTCTCAAGGCTAAATCTGCATGATTCTAACTCTTAACAGTTTCATAGTCTTAATTAATGTCTTCTTTTCCCAAGTGATTGCACTTTATGATATAAGTAGTGCCTTCTAATTAGGAGACATATATTTTTTATACTTACGATAATTTTCCTTTTTTCAGTCTTAATTTGGTGGAAGTTGAGTTTTCATAATTTAAAAGTAGAAACAAATAGCAAATAAATTTTAGAACTAGATAAATGAAGGTAGGGGCTAAGTAGGTAAAGGAGACCTGTTCATATCTTGGTAGCTGGCTATTTTTGTTATATAGTGACAGAGACAATGATTAAATATTCAAGACCAGGACTGCCCCCCCCTGCAAAAAAAGATTATGTCTCGACCAATAAATCAAACAACAAAAAAAGTTGTTTTTCTGTACCTGAAAACACAGGAAATATGATATGAGTTTTATTTCAGTGTTAGAACCACTTGCACGTGAATTATTGATATGAGATTGATAAAGACTCTGCTAAATTGCAATTGAGATGCTTAATGAAGATATTCTCAATCTTGGATAAACAGAAGAATTATATACCTGAGACTCCAAAGTAATTGGTTGAAGGAACTTAAGGATGGTATTTTCAGGCCTTAGTCCCTGAAATCATATTTCTGGGTGATTCCATTATGCAGATAAAGTCCTGGGCAGTGGTTCTCAAGGTGTGGTCTCCAGACTCCAGCAACAGCAGAAGCATCAATTGGAAACTCACGTAAAATGTAAATTCTCATACGTATTGGACCTATTGATTTATAGCAAAAATAAAAAAAAATCCATTAGTATTGGTTAAAGGGGGAAACCAAGAAAATGAGAGCATTTTAATAAGTGGAAAGTTTAAAAATAACACATTTGGATAAGTATCAAGATAAATCATAAAAAGAGGAAATGGCAATAGTTTTGCAATTATTTATTTATTTATTTATGCTGCTCCTAGGGCTTGAAATCAGGGCCTCTGTACTCTCTCTGAATTTCTTTCTTTCTTTCTTGTACTCTCCCTGAATTAATTTCTTTCTTTTTTCTTTCCTTCCTTCTTTCTTTCTGCCAGTTCTGGGCTTGAGCTCAGGACCTAAGCACTGTTCTTGGACTTTCTCAAGGCCAGAGCTCTACCACTTGAGCCTCGGTACCACTTCCAGCTTTTTTCTATGTATGTGGTACCAAGGAATCAAACTAGAGTCTTTGTGCATGCTAGGCAAGCACTCTACCACTAGGCCAAACTCTTGGCCCTCTCCCTGAGTTTCTTTTGCTCACAGCTAGTGCTTAGTCACTTGAACCACAGCTCCACTTCCAGCTTTTCCAATAGTTACTTGGAGATAGAGTCTAATGGACTTTCCTTCCTCAGCATGTTTCAAACCATGACCCTCAGATCTGAGGCTCCTGAGATATCTAGGATTACAAGTATGAGCCACTGGTGCCTACCTAAGATTTGCACCTTTTGAAATAAAAAAAAATGTAAAGAAACTGGTTTCTTTGAACACACATACACACACACACACACACACACACACACAAACACACACACACACACACACACACACACACGCACGCACACACACACTAAAACACAGAACAAAAACAACTCATGATAACCAGCCAGACCCAAAGACCAGTCAAATTGTAAATGTGGCCCAGACACAACTATGTTTAACATTTCTTGAAAAACTCACCCAGATCATCTCCTCAAAGTCAGACAAAGGGAGCCAATGAGAAATGTTGGTTTTATCCTGCAGTCTTGTGATTGGCTAGAGAAGAAACTTACATGGCTTAGTCATGGTGTGAATACAGTGTTTACACCAGAATGGTTTGCCAGGCTCTGGTCATATTAGCTTCCACTTGCCTTGATAAAATTTTTTTTGGCAGTTTAGTGTCTTGAATTCTCTTAATTACTCTTGACTTCAATTGATACAGGTCATAATTCATATAATATGTAATATATATATATATATAGCCATCAGAGGTAAATCTGACCTTAGTGTCATTTTTCATGCATTCAACAAATATTTAGTATGTACCTCTTATATACCAACCATCACAGCCAAGAAAAAAATAACTCCTAACCAAAACAGACATAAACTTCTTTCATGATACTCATAGTCCATTAGAAAATATATTTTTTAAAAGTTCTCACTCAAAAAAGTGCAAATGACAAATTGTGATATATATGTTTTGTGTAAGATAGAAGAAGCAGAGTAGGGCTGGCCTGTGTGCGCAGGGGGACATCTCTGGCAGGACACTAAGAACAATGGGCAGGTGACAGTGAAAGGAAGCCGCTGGAGGTAGACAGGAGGCCAGTGTGGGATAAGGCCTGGGAGACAGAGTGAAAAGGAGTAAGCAATAGTCTATCTGGCTGTCCTTTCACTGGTGTATTTGGTAAAGGTCTAAGGTGTACTCCAGTAGCAGGTGGCACTTTCTGGGTCCAAAGCCAGTGTTTTGGCCTACCTGCGAGTCCCTGTAGGCAGAGGGATGCAGACCTTTAGTCACCTGAGACCCTGGAAGTTCCATTCCCAATCTTTTGCAGAGGCCCTAAGTGTCATTGCAGATTAGACTGAGGAACACTGCCTTATCTGTTTACAAGTTTCAGGTAGAAGTGAAAGTATAGGCTGTTGTTAAAGTTCTGATGCTAGAAATCATTTTGGAGAAAAAGCTGAATTTAAAAAGTAATGACTCTCATTTAATGTGAGATATTAAAAATGTGACTAGAATATTACTTTAAATCTTGAAGTATTTCAGGCATTAAGTTGTATCCCAGTGGCTTTTATTTGTAAGCCAAACTACTCAGGAGGCAAAGATTGGAACTACTGTGGTTCAAAGCCAGCAGGGACAAAAAATGTTTAAGATCCTGCTTCAAAGAACATAGCTGGACATGGTGGTGCATGCTTGTACTTGAAGCATACGCAGGAGATTGAGGTCCATGTTAATCTGGGCAAAAAATGGAACGTTATTTAAAAAATAACCAGAGAACAGTCAGGCAGTGATGGCTCACGCCTGTAATCCTAGATCTATAGGAGGCTGAGATCTGAGGATCGCAGTTTAAAGACAGCCCAGGAAGGAAAATCTGTGAGACTTTTATCTCTAATTAATCAACCAAGTGGAACTTAAAAGTGTGGAAGGGAAATGAAACTGTGGCTCAGTAGTAGAGCACCAGTCCTGAGAGAAAAAGCTAAGGGACAGCACTCATGACCTGACTCCAAACACCAGTTTCCCAGCACACACAAACAAGTAACTAGAACAAAAAGAAGTGTGACTGAATGGGAAGAGTGCTGACCTTGTAAATAGAAAGCTCTGAGTTCACATCCCAGTGCTGCAAAAAAGATTCATAAATTAAGAATTTCTGAGTGCCTAAGTTTTATACTGTTTTTCTTTTGAGGAAAGATCTGGCTTTGAAGTTTAGATCCTCCTGCCTTTGCCTCCCAAGTACTAAAGATTACAGGCTTGTGCCACTGTAACAACAGGTTTTTATACATTTCAATATGACCCATTCCTATGGTCACATCCCAAGCCTTATCATCATGGCTGAGTTCGATTGTGTCTCTCTCAGCATCCTCTAGTATGTCAGAATATGGCCTTGTTAGGAGACAAGGCTGTTGTCAATGTTATTAGCCAGCATCTTGTCACTAGGAACACACACACACACACACACACACACACACACACACACACACACACACACAACTTATTCCAATCAGGCTTTGATCTCAATAATCCACTAAAACTATAATTGGCATGGATTTAAAACAAAGCAAAGCCAAACATAGCTTGACATAGAAGTCCATTTGAAATAAGTTATTGTACTCATTTCTGTGACCCTTTCACACTTTTGGGTCACCATATTCTCTGCCTTTCCTTCTATTCCAATATGGAACTTCTTGGTTTTCTGTGCAGGTTTCTTTTAATTGTCTAAAGAGGATCTCTTGGGGTTATTCTGTGTATTCCTTTTCTAGCTAGAGTTTCTCCTCTACATCTATTCATCTTGCACTTACAGATAGTCTACTGGTCCCATGACTTCCAATAAAACACCATCAGTCCTGGCCACAATCCAACTCCTGCTAATCTGCCCTTCCAGCCCTATAATCTCATCAACTAAAAGAAACTTCCCCTCTGTTTAAGGCAAGCTCCCCTGCCCCAAAAGCCTTGATGGCATCTTAGACTGATCATTTCTTTGATATTTCACATCTGATATAGCTGCAAATACTTTCAACCTCACCTACAATTCCATCATGTCTTTCCTTTCTATTACCACCCTGCTGGTCTAAGCCATCATTTTATCCTTAGTTCTTTAAATAATTTATCACCTAGTATCTCTGACTCTGGCTTTGCCCCCTACCTCCTATTTATTTGATTTTCAAATTAGCCACCAACATGACTGTTCAAATATTAGTGGTATGTCAATCTGCTCAACATCTTCCAGTGGCTTCTCGTTTCTGTTGGAAGGGAAGCTAAAGTTCCTAAGTAAAGTCTTATGTGATCTTCTACCATATATTTATGTTTATGGCCGTATTGTTCCTACTCACTTCAATGCAACCACCCAGTTGCCATGCTGTTTCTCAAATAGGTCTACCACACTGCTGTATAATCAGACTGCTTATTAGGTGTTGCAGATATCACTTGATTTTGCTTGCTGTCACTTTTAACTGCAGTGTTACATGAACTCTGCTCTGAATTTGTCGGGAGCTGTGCATTTGGTTCAAGGGACAAATGATTTGGACCCAAAATTTTAATAATGCTTTGGCTCTTTCCATGTCTTCAATCTTAAATCCTGAACTATTATATATATATATATATATATATATATATATATATATAAACACAATAGTCCCTGATGTTTAGCAAGAAGCTAGGTAGTATGCATAAAGTAGAAGGAATTGTAATCAGGAAATCTATTACGTTATTTAAATTAGGCCATTTCTGAGCCAACTTGTCTTCCGGTTCATAGTAGAGGGGAACTGGATGAGAACCATGTTGTCTTGGTTGTTTTTCTCTCTTTATTCAGCTTCTTCAAAGGAAATTCATATGAAATCTCCACATTTGATTATGAGCAATGTACAGCTGGTGGGAGCATCTGTCCTCCACCTTCTCCTCAGGCAAACTGAGTAACACTGATGCTCCAAGTTTGCTCAGTAGTACTTACTTTCAGGATCTGTTCTCTAATGACTACTTTCTTCCTAAGGGGTTGAGCAGGAAAGATCAGAATAGAGTCATAGACTCTGGTGCCATCTGATCTCAGGATGCCAAACCTTAGCCACTGCCTCAGCTGAGCAGTGTGGGTCACCCTTGCCCCCAGCAGCCTGGCTGAAGCCCAGAAGACCCTACCCTGCTCTGCCCCTTGGCAGAGATGAAACTAAACAGTTTCATGTTCCTGAACTGCACTTTCCCTCTACATAGGTTTTTGCTTTTATCTAGTACCTGCACAGAGTACTTGTGAAGAAAAATCTTCAATAAAATGATGAGTCAGTGTTGCAGGATTTTCTTTAATTATGTACAACTGTTGATATTATCTGACATTATATTGGACAGAGTGTGTAGTAGGCTATAGCTTTCTTTCTGGTTCAGTATGCTTGTCTACATTTTGCCTGGGTCTTCAGAAATACTATCTATACGTACTTACCATGCTGTCTAACAGCTTTTATTTTTAAAAAGTAAATTATAATTTTAAAAAAGAAATTTCACTATCAGAATTAGTTTTAAATGTTGACAGATTTTCATTCATTTCTCATTCTTTATTAGAAATATTTTGTAAGAAATAGCTTATGTTTATTTAACATTTTTCTAAATAGTGATCTTTTCATTAAACTAAACAGAATGACTTTTAAGTTCTCATGTGAATCAAGTTATTCATCAAAATATATTTCCTGCCTGCTTTGACTCTAATATCCTTTATTTCTTGGAGTCATGATATGAACTCGAGAAACAAAACTCTAAAATTGTCTGGTTCACTGTTTGTAGTCATGGTGAGGCAGAGAAAGTTTTTCTTAAAATTAAATGTATTTCTTTTTGGATAAAAAGCATATTCATTTTCAAATATTTACTTCAGCTTTTAGAATCAGTTTTAAAAGATATCTTTTAGAAAGAGTTGGCTAAGTAAGACGATTAGAAACTTACAAGAGCTTCTGAAAACTTCTACTTTATAGTTTAGAAACTTGAAGTACATCATTATGAGGCTCTCTAATCTGGAACTTTTAGATTAGTTACATTTGCTTGAGAATTTGCAAGTCACATTCTGTGTGTCAATGTGGAAACAGAGATACAGACAGAAGAGTCATTCTTGTTCAGTGTGCTGGAGAGGATATTTGCTGAGAGTCTTACATCAAGAAACAACCAAATGGGGGAAAACCAACGACAAAAACTCAATATCACTGCAAATGAAAATGCCATTGACTGGACTGATGCTTAGAAAGTATGTATGAGCTGGGTGCGATGACTCAATACCTGTAATCCTAGTGACTCAGGAGGCTGAGCTCTAAGTATCGCAGTTCAAAGCCAGCCCAGGCACTTAAGTCCGTGAGACTCTTATCTCTAATTAATCACTAGAAAACCGGAAGTGGGGCTGTGGCTCCAAGGGTAGGGCCTTGCTCAGGGTTGCTCAGGGACAGCAACCAGGCCCAGAGTTCAAGTCCCATGACCCATCAAATAAGAAAAAAAGTATTCATGGTATAGATTTCCCTCCTAAATTTTAATTCCAGATATTTTGAAATGTGAAGAAAACTTGAAATAGTGAAAGGGGTACTCATTCTCATGTTTAAATCCTTTTCATAAAGTGAATAAGCATTCAACAGTACATTTTAGGCAAACTTTTTGTCTCTATTCTGTATTCAGTGTTGAGCATATGCTATGCTGGCTATACCCAGCATCTGATAATCTGCCAGCATTTCCACCTGGTACGAGGACCATCCCATCTCTCCCAGCTTGTAGGAATAGATTCCTCTTTTGCCATTGTTGATCTTTTACATTTAAAAATATATAAGTAGCCATGCCCTGATGGCTCATGCTTGTAATCCTAGGTACTTGAGAGGCTGAGACCTGAGGATCATGGTTTAAAGCTAGACAGGGCAGGAAAGTACATGAGATTCTCACATCCAGTTAACCACCAGAAAACCACTAGATGTGGCTCAAGTGATAGAGTGGTAGCCTTGACCACAAAAGCTCAGGGACAGTGACCGGGCCCCACGTTCAAGCCCCAGGACTGATACACACATACACACAAACACACACACAAATAAATATATATATAATATGACATATTATTATATATTATGTCATATATTGTATTACATTTTATGTTATTTTTACAGACATGTATTATATATGTATATATATGTAATATCATAGTAATAGTCTGTTTGATCTCTGTAGTAGTATTCCATCAGATTCAGATTAAAAACCAAGTTCTTTATAATGAACTTCAGCTCCTATGTGACTTGGCACCCTGAGATCTTTATTATTACACCTTAGTCTTTCTGAGTGTGGTCTAGCCCCTAGCTCCCATGCTACTCTGTACCCCAGGCAGAGTGGACTTCTGTTGGGGGCACTATATATGCTTCTTCTCCCTGGAATATCCTTGAAAATCTTCAGGCTTTGTTCCTCACTTCTGTGAAGTCTCTATCAAATACATCTTCCCATTGAGGCAATGCTTGGTCAGACCTACCAATACTCTTTGCATTGCCCAGCATTTCCTGTTGTTCTTCTGGCTTTAGTTTTTGTTTACCGAGGATTTAGAATAACCAAATATCTACATACTTTGATTTATAATTCGTGCACTCTACTAGAACAAGAGCTTTTCTACATTTCTTGTTTACTATCTTATGATGCCTATTATATGAAGCATATGCATGCTTCTTAATGAAAAAACATTGCTTAATGAATAATGCTTTCTTAAAGTAGTTAATACATGGAAAATTTGAAAATCCTCAAGCTAGTGATGGCTGTAGGCAAAAAGAGCTTCCTTTTTCTACTACTGTTGTTATTTTACCTAGCTGAACCCCCAAATCTGGAGAAATCTCTTTACTATGTTACTCGGTAGACCAGAACTGATACCAGACTCTATCAACTAGGTATGAAAATGCAGAAGAACCTTTATCAAGAGGAAAGGAAAGTGAATAAATAACAATTTTCTTAGCATATTATCTCACCTTTATTCTGTGTCACTCAGTGCTCAGCCAGGTTACACACAATCCCTTTGTATGATGAAATCAAGAGAGAGGGGAGCCCTCCACACCAGGTCCTCAGTCAGCTCTCAGGGCTGCTGTAGGACTTGCTACTTTGATTCCAGAAGTTGCTCTCTCCTGCTGAAGGCTTCCCCTTTCCCACAGACCCGCTTGGATCAAGTCTCCTGAAACACTTTTTATCCACTGTCCTCTTCCAGCAATTTAACATCACCCCTCTCTGTTTATCCAAAAGAGAGAGTGGACTCCAGATTTTTCTTTTGTAATACTCAGTGAACACAGAGAACCCAACAACCTAGAATGAAATACCGTTTCAGGACTTTCTCTGTGAACCCAGTACCCCACCTTTTGAAATTGCTCTTTGGCCTCCTGTAGCCGGTGACTCATTCTATATCTGTTTAGGGTAGGACATGCTGCAACATACACTTACCTTGTAAAAGGAAGCAGCTCTATATCACTTTTGTGCAAATTTTGCCAGTAGACACCAGGGGACAGAAATATTCTTCTCTGCTGGGTGTGGTGGCTCATACCTGTAATCCTAGATACTCAGGAGGCTGAGATCTGAGGATCATGGTTCAAAGCCATTCTGGACACTAAAGACTGAGTGACTCTTATCTCCAATTAATAACTAGAAAAAGGGAACATGGGGCTGTGGCTCCAGGGGTAGTGTGGTAGCCTTGAGCTAAAGAGCTCAGAGACCAACATGCAGGCACAGGGGTAGTGTGGTAGCCTTGAGCTGAAGAGATCAGGGACAGTGCCCCGGCCCAGAGTTCAAGTCCCATGACCCACAAAAAATAATAATTCTTCTCAAATGGGTACACTGTAAAGTCCCCAAATCTAGAGTCTGTTTTTCTTTTAACTAGAAAACGTGATAGTATCTTCTCAAAGTATGTCAATAACAATACCCTTAGATCAGTCTGTCCTCTCTAACATAGCAATATGAACTTTAAGATCATCTGATCATAAAAAGATGAAGCTATGTAAGTTGCTATGGACACATTATGAGACTGCCTAAGATGACTCTTGGTTTCCTAGAGGCCTTAAGCTTCCTGTTTTTCAACAAGTGTGAATATAAATTAGCAAGGTTAATTATTAACTAAAGAGTACAGGATGCCACAATCACTTTTCTTTCTTTAGTGTTGAGTAAAAAAAAAACCCAAACCCAGTTAGCAAAGCTTTTGAGGGCAAGCACAGGGGTCCATCTCTTTCAGGGGTTCCTCAGAAGCACTCCAGATCTCTATGCCCTGAGAAGCGGCTCTGCTCTGAAGGGCTCTTAGAGTTATTGGCACAGGAACTCTTTCCTGTACTGGAGCGCTGAAAGGCTTCAAACACCCTCCCACCAGGATCTGACGAAGTGAAACCACATACCAGCCAGTTAGTTTTGTTTTCCTGAAGTAGTCTGACTTTTAAACACAGTTTTCAAGTAGATTGCTGGATGAGATGGCTATGAATAAAAGATTTAAATAGAACAATAGCTAGCCTCTGGAAAGCATTATCTTTGATGAACAACAACACTTTTAATACCATCTTTATACTACAGGAGACAAAATCTTGCAGACTACAGGCTCTGATACAATCCTTCATGCTAAAATATGTGGTTCATTGTGCCCTACTCCTCTGTCCCTTTTCCCATCACCCACCTAACACAACTGGCAATCTTCTTAGCATCTTAAATTACATTCCTTTTTAGCAAAGCTTTTACAAGTCAATACCAGTTATATATGTTCAAGTGAATAGGTTAAATATATGTAATGTTGGTGTATTCACTCATAGTTAGCATTACTTTAGTACTTTTACAAGTAATCATTCATGTCAAACATATTTATAGAGAAAAGTATAGCTGTAGGTTTAAGAAATAGCTGTCTGTTAACAGGTTTAAAAACTTTTTTAAAAAGCATTTAATTATTTAAGAACTTACCAGAATTTCCTTGGAAACTTCTTAATACCAGAGACTTGTCATTTTAACCTATCTATTCTTTTTTCTTTTTGGATGGCTGAGTGACATATGAGTCTTGGATCTTTTCAAACACACACACACACACACACACACACACACAAAGGTTAAAAAACAAAACAAAACAACAAAAACTAAACTAAGGCACCAAGCCGGGTTGCTTTCTGTCTCCCCTGTGAGCTGGCCAATTGTGGGAGGGCTTGGGCTGTAGAAGCAGGGTGAGGAAGCACAAGGCAGGGAGTTTCGGTTTTGCTTGAAAAGATATTTACTTGAATTTCAGAAAATATTAACAGTTTTTAGGGGTAGGATTGCAGATCATTGATAAAGTGCTTGCCCAGCATGTGTGAGGTTCAGGTTGAAATCTTAGTACCACAAAAATAACAGATTAATGAATAAAATCAGAAAACATTGCCAGAAAATGTGAAACATTGCTTATCAGGTATGTTTTGAAGTCATAAGAACTAAGAACTAAGGAGTACCTACAATAGAAATACCAGAAATACCATTAAAATCTTGGGCTAAGCCAGGTATTGGGTGGCTTGTGCTTGTAAATCCAGCTATTCAGGAGGCTGAGAGCTAAAGATCACAATTCAAAGACAGCCTGGACAGGGAAGCTCATGAGACTCATCTCCAATTATCCATCACCAAAAAAAAAAAAGACCCAAAACAAACAAACAAAAAGACCCCTAAACAAACCCAGAAGTGGAGCTAGAGTGCTAGCCTTGAGTAATAGAGCTCAGGGCAGCACTCAGGCCCTGAGTTCGAGCCCCATCACTGACCAAAAAAATCATCTTGGTCTAATCTTGATAGAGATTTGGAGAAAGATGGAAGGGGTGGCATTTATAAAGATTCATTGTCTTTATAACCTAAGAAATTGAAAAGTCTTTTCACAAATGCTTAATTTCAAAAAAGACTTTCGTCTAATCTAAGTGTTTATTATGGGTTCAATTAAGTCTCAAATTCATTATGCTAAGGCCCTCAGAATATGAATATACTTGCAGATAATCTTTTGTTTTTAGTTTTTGAAAGATTCTTTTTTATTCTCTTTTTTTTGTTACAAAAATAATGGATTTTATTGTAACATTTCCACACAGGCATACAGTACTATTCACTCTATTGACCCTGTTCACTCTCCATCAATTCTTGTACTCTCCTCTTGTCCTTGGTTCCTCACCCCCTAAATAAACTGGAGGTAAAGGAAGTTTAAGCAGGAAAATAAAGTTGAAATAAGGTGTCTTCTAGAGAAAAACCTAGTGTGAAGATATAAGAAGCAGGCAGCATCTGAAAGCAGAGACACAGTTCTGAGGGGGAAAGAGGAACCATGACCTGACCACACCTTGACTTCAGACTTGCAGCTTTCACAACGAGGATTATGTGACTTCCTGTTGCCTGGGTGGTATGTTGTTATGGCAGGATGAAACAGTTCCTCTAAATTCTTCAGCCTGCTGACTCACTACTGAACTTTTGAAAATCAAAATGTCATTTTTTTTTCTGGAGGATATGGATGGTCAGTAAATTGATTATGATGATAGTATCACAAGAGTATGCATATGTCCAAGCTAATCAAGATGTGTACACTAAGTGTAGATAATATTTTAAAATATGAATTATGCCCAGGAAAGCAGATAGTTTTTTTTCTCATTGTAAACAAAATAGTTAATTTCAAACTAAAATACTGGATAAACCAAAAAGAGAAAAAAAATCATAGTATCCAAACTCAACCTAATTTTCCTATTGTTTAATTACATTTGTTTTTTTGTTGTTGTTCTTATTCCCTTTAAATATATAAATTTAGCTGGGTGCTGGTGGTTCATACCTGTAATGCTTAGCTACTCAGGAAGTTGAGATATGAAGAGCTCAGTTCAAAGGAGCCAGGGCAGGAAAGCTCAAGAGACTCTTGGTCTTCAATTAACTACCATAGGTGGAACTGTGGTTAAAAGTGGTAGAGTGCTAGCTATGAGCAAAAAACTCAGAGACCTGAGTTCAAGCCCTAGGACCAGCACCAAAATCAATAAATAAAATTAGTGTTTGAGAAAGCTTACTAGGTTCTGAAATCTATTGCTTTAAATAAACAATATGCATTGTTTCATAATTTAGTTTATTTTATATTTTTCTTGAATATGTTTATTATCCTAAGGAGTCTCCATTCAGCAAAGCAGTCTATAAATTAAACTATGCCTTTCTCTTTCAACAAGTACCATTTCAGAGACTGTCCATTTTTGTATCCTCTGACAATTTCAAAATTGTTTCTTCTTACACTCTGGACAAAATGCCATCTGATGTGCTTTCTCACACTCTCCTCCATATCCTCAAATTTACTTTAAATTTACTTTGGGGGGTGGGGGGTTGTGGGGCTTGAACTCTGGGCTCAGGCTGCTGCTCTACTCCTTGAGCCACAGTACCATTTGTCTCTCTCTCTCTCTCTCTCTCTCTCTCTCTCTCTCTCTCTCTCTCTCTCTCTCTCTCTCTCTCTCTCTCTCTCTCTCTCTCTCTCGGTTAATTGAAGAAAAGAGTGTCACAGAACTTTCCTACCCAGGTTGACTTTGAACCATGATCCTCAGATCTCAGACTCCTGTGTATCTAGGATTACAGGCTTGAGCCAATGGCATCTGGATAAATCCTCTCATTTTCTGCCTCCAATAGAGTGGTAGTTCATAGCCCACATTACTCACTGTTACTATCTGGGGACTTAAAAGACAAAGGTGACCCAATGCAACAGTTATACCCACAAGACATGAGGTTGGAAATGAACTTTACAACTTGGGAGAGTGGGGGGTGGGGGGTGGGGAAGGAGTCAAGGACGGAGAAAGTGTTGGACAAGAACTGCACTCATTTCCTTACATATGGAACTGCAATCCTTTGTTCATCACTTTTACAATTAAAAACAAACAAACAAACATAAAAATCCCAGGACTTCTACTGAACAAACATGAATCTTTTGGGGAGAGGACCAAGAATCAGTAAGTTATAACAGCTCTCAAAGTAGCTCTAATTCCACTTGTTTGTTAAACTTGTCATTTAAAATATGATGTAAAAATCAACGTTAATAAATTATTTAATTAAAAAAAGTAGGTCTGATTCACAGCCAGCCAAAGATATTTAGAATAAACCAAATGATCGTGTTCTCTTTATTTTCTTGTCTTTCTTTCCCATTGTGAACAGTTTTGTACTAAACCCATTATATGGCAGAAAAACACTGCATGGGAAGAGAAAGATGTCTGAGATGGGAGAACAGAAGTCAAGGTGACCCAGGATGGGGGTCCTGGAAAGTCAGTCCAGGAAAGTGGCCCCACAGAGCAGTGACCTCATATGGGAGAGCTGGAGCAGAGTGAGGAGATGTGGCCTGGTGAGGGGCCGCAGGGCCTGAGAAATTTCGAAGGTGCCCAAGGTGCCTGAATAGTGGGCTGGCCTGGTGTAAGATATCAGAGCACAGCAGAAGGAAATGTCCCTTTGGGCTGGTACCTTAAATGAAGATTGATTGTCATTGATGTTTACCTTTCGAAGACATGGTTCTCTGGACTTTACAAAAGACATTTCTGGGTGTTCAACTGGAAAAAATAACTGGGGAGAAGATTTTCATGTTAAATGGTCTTGTTTGTTGAAACAGATATTAAAGAATTAGAAAAGTGAGGAGGTAGCTCACTGAAATTGTTTATTAAAAATTTTGGGCCTAGCGGGGTGCAGTTAACTTGTGCTTCTAATCCTAGCTACTCAGGAGGGTGAGCTCTGAGGATCACAGCTTGAAGCCAGCCCTGGGAAAAAAGTCTCTATGAGACACTTCTCTCCAATTAATAAGTAAGAAATAGGAAGGGGCACTGTGGCTCATAGTGGTAGAGTGCTAGCTTTGAGCAAAAGAGCTCAGGGACAGTGTCCAGGCCTTGAGAGGTTCAAGCCCCATGACCAACAAAAACAGCCATTTGTCCTTGTACTTTATATTCAGTAAGGTTGGTATAAGTGGATTACAGATTTGAACTATTCAAAAAGAAAAAGAAAAACTAGAAACATACGATAACACCATCCCTAGCATCCAATGAAAGAAGTAAAATTTCTGATGTTCATTTTTTCGCCTATCCTCATTTGTATAACTTGAACAGTTTCCCTTCTTTTATTTATACTTCTACCTTCCTGCTTTATTTTATTTCAGTTTTATTTTTTGAGGTAAACCTTCAAGCTGGCCTCAAACTCATGATTCTTATGCCTCAGCCTCTTGAATGCAGAGTTTGTAGGCATAAACTGCCTGACCCAGTCTCCTCCTTTCAATGACATCTTTTCTATCAGCATGAAATATGTGTGGAATCTGTAGATTTTCATTTTATTACTTGTGAATGTAATAAATCTAAGCAAATGTTTAGATGTGTTTATTACATTGGATTGTGAGTATTCATCTCTGTAGCACTGTTTTGGGGTTCTGTTCCTGAGATTCTGTGACTATGCTATATATTACCATCCTTCCATTGATGAATGTTTGTATAACATAATGCAGTTCTGAACATGCATTGCCTCGAGGGAACTGCTCTGCTGTAGGAAGAATATGAACACAGCACTAGCTAATATTACAAAAATAATGCTGAAGTGTTCCCCAGGCTTGCAGGACCAGTTTAAATTCTTATTAGTAATGCATTGAGAAGAGTTCACCTTACTCTATATCCTCTGTAGTTTAGTACTTCAGACTTTTAACTTTTGCCATTCAAGCAGGTATGAAATTTTTCCTCCTGTGGTTAGGTTTGCATTTTCCTCACCATTATGAAGTTGTGAAACGTTTTCATGTGTTTAGGGCTTTCCTTGTATGAAATGTGTGAAATTTCTGTTCTTTTGTATGCTTTTTAAAACATTAAATTGGTCACATTTTCTTATTTGTTTGATTATGTTTTAATATGCTCCATATCTAATCATTTGTTCGCTGAAGTTATTGCAGATGTCTTTTAGTTTTTAGTTTTTCCTTTTATTTTGTGTCAATAAACATTCTTTTTTGTTTGTTTGTTTTTGTTTTGTTTTGTTTTGCCAGTCCTGGGCTTGAGCTCAGGGCCTGAGCACTGTCCTTGGGCTTTCTCAAGACCAGAGCTCTACCACTTGAGCCACAGCACCACTTCCAGCTTTTTCCTATATATGTGGTACCGAGGAATCGAACCCGGGTCTTTGTGCATGCTAGGCAAGCACCCTACCACTAGGCCAAGCTCCCAGCCCGTAAACAAACATTCTTAACTTCAATAGAGTTAAATTTATTAATCTTTCTCCTGTGGGGATTTTGTGTCTCTCATTTAAACCATCTTTCACACTTGGTAATCATGAAATATTTTTGCACATTTTTTATAAGTACTATTTTTATTTGTCTTTTACCTGGAGAATATGAAGTAAGAGTCCAATTCCATTCATTTTTATAGGATGAACAATTTCCAGCACCATGTCTCTAAAAATAATCATGCAGTAAAAATATACATATACAGCAAAATGTCACATTTCACATATCAAAATATGTGGGGGTCTATTTCTAGGTGCCATAGTCTGTTTCTGTTTATTGACTATCAATTTATGTAAACAATCTGGTTTTAAGTTATGTTGGGTTAGTATTGATATCAAGTCAGGGAAATTTCTCTAGCTAGTTTAAAGAATTAGCGTGGGTACCTTTCTCCAGCTTCACTCACAATTTGTGCACTTCGATTTCACTAGTGTCCAGTAAGCTTCACTACCTTTTTATCCATTTTCCCTTGAGTTCTATGTCCTCCCCACAACCTTCTGGAAGATGTGCACTGGAATACAAGATGCATAAGAGGAAGAAGACAGAACCACCAAAAACTAAAAACTAAAAGAAAAAATAACAGTATTTTGTTTCTATATCTTGGAGTTCATTTCAGTTTGTAAAAAGTAAAATATGGAAGAGATTGATTTCCAGCCTTCACATTATTCCAAAGGAGACATGTGAATTCTCATGACTTTATGTTCTCAACAATGTTAGATATTTTTTTAACATGTGGCTTCTTTGAAAAAAAATAAAATAAGTTTTCTTTCCCGTGAAGTGTTCTGTCCACTCTTTTAATTTGTGATTTCTAATGCTGTATTGTGAATACACCACCTTAGCAAGCCTATTTCGATCTATATTTCTATCCATTTATGTTTCCATTATTAGTTTGAAATGCATTATTCCATAAATGTTTCCTGATTGAAAATAAAAAAATATTTTCTTACAAAAAAGAATTAGTTTGGCTATATTTGTATGTATACTTAGCATTTTCATTATATTTAAGTAGTTGTTCAAAGGAATTGTCATTCAACAAAGCAGTTTATGAGTACAATGTATCTTGATCACCCCTTTCAATATTCTCCTAGGAAGCAGGTAGGTAACTTGAGTGAGTAAGTGGGGTTGGGAGACATGGGGAAGAATGATAGAAGGGGAAACATTTGATCAAGATTCTTTATACTCATAAACTGACATGTTGAGTTTAAAGTCTTTTATACAAATGTAATAACATAATATACCATAATAAAATAAAATTAAGGTGCATTAGTTGTATGGGAGGTTCGTTATTGCAAGCCATCCATGTATATAATATATCCCAATTAACCTTGTCCTCCATGTCACTCTCTTATCCCATTATTTGCACTTTCATTTGTTCATATATAGACATAGTAAAATGGAATTAAAGATTTCCTCCTTGGATATAGAAACAAAAGACATATAAAGAGTGATTGTTGTCCTTAATGTACTATGTTATCTCTCATCTCTTTTTGGTTATCTCATATTGTTACAGTATTTCACCTTGTTATCTGATATATTGGATATAAGCTTATTTGGTTATTTGAAATAGGATAGGGAAGGGGGAAAAACAAGATGAGGAGCGGAGGTGGGGAGAGGGATATGGGGACCAAGACATGAGAAAGGGTATCAATGTTTGTGAAGTAATGCACCTTCTATCTGGTGAATATAATGTAACCCTTCTATTAATTATAATAAAAAATATATGGAAAAAAATAATTTCCTCCTTGGAGGTACCGTATACAGAAATTATGTGGTTTATATTATTCACAGGATCATTTCTCAGGTCTTGGGAAGGAAGTAACCCAATATAAAGGAAAAAGTTGTGGTTTTTTTTTCTCTCCTAGGGACTTGATGGACAGTGAAAGATTCCCAACATGCACTATTCCTCCCCCTCTTTTCTTGTCGGTCATGGGTGGGGCTTGAACTCTGGGCCTGGGTGCTGTCTCTGAGCTCTTCAGCTCAAGACTACTGCCTTACCCCTTGAGACACAGTGCCACTACCAGTTTTCTAGTGGTTAATTGGAGATAAGAGTCTTCATGGACTTTAGTGCCTGGGCTGGCTTTGAACTGCGATCCTCAGATCTCAGCCTCCTGAGTAGCTAGGATTACAGGCGTGAGCCACTGCGCCTGGCTGCAATGTTCCTTAAATAAAAATTTACTGACTTTAAAGAGAGCAATATTCCTTTCCACAACTCAAAGAAATAAATAAAACAGAAGGTAGTAAACAAGAAAATAATATAGCTACATTCCAACAAAAGAAGGGGTACAACTTATACCTATAAACTATTAGACAAAATGTTACTCACCAAGAGAGGGACAAATTATTCCATGATTATAGCTTCAAATTTTGAAACAAGGGACAAGACAGTGCAATAAAACGTCCCTGAAAAATTTAAAATATTCTTAACTTGTGTAAAACAAACAAATGAATCAGTAGATGACCAAGTAAAGGATGCAACTCTCCTCTCACCTGCATCTCATTTCTGTTTGTCAACTTGATGTTGCCATCCACATCTCAACCAGAGAAATTTCTGAAGAGGCCATATCTCATGTTAAGTGTTTTTACTGCAATAAAGTAAAAAAAGTAGGTTGCATAATCATGTAAGTCACTTGACATAATAAGCAAAAAGAATGCTGACTAATATTTAAATAATCTACAATTCCTCTAAAATTTTATTTTTTTAATTTGATTTATTTTATTATTGGAGTGATGTACAGAGGGGTTGCAGTTATATTCATCAGGTAGTGGGTACATTATTTCTTGAACATTATTACCCATTTCCCATGCTTTCTTCCATTATCCATCCCCCACCCTTACTTTCCCCTTTTCAAATACACAAAAAAAGTATATACAATATACCAAATACCAACATCAGATACAGTAACAATATGAGATAAACCTTAAGGGGAAAAGAAGAAAAAAGAAATAGTTTTACGTAGTACATTAAGAACAACAATTGCAAAGATAAACCTCTTGTTTCTATATCCTGGAGATCATTTCACTTAGCCTCATCTTCCATGGCCACATGCACATAGCTTTTGAGCTATTATGACCCTCTGTTAGGAGAATTCTAAACATATATTGTTACAAGTGAGGGAAAGCCTGGAGCCTATGTTCCTTTAGGTCTGGCTTACTTTACTTAATATGATAAAAATTTTATTTTCTTGATTTATAAAAAGTTTGTACCAACCAATAAGAGAAACCTAGCAGCTTAAATAAAAAATAAAAAATCATGAAGAATAATTTATTTTGTGTGTTGGTCCTGGGGCTTGAACTCAGGACCTGGGTACTATCCCTGAGCTATTTTTGCTCATGTCTTACACTGTACTACTTGAGCCAGAGTCCAAATTTTATAGTATTTAATTGGATATCAAGGTCTTAGACACTTTTCTGACAAGGCTGACTTTGAAACTTTGAACCATAATTCTCAGATCTCAGCCTCTTGAGTAGCTAGGATTACAGTCACGAATTGCTGGTACCTGGCAGCATGAAAAAAATTTACAGAAAAATACACAAATGAGTAATAATATTCTCAATTATATTCATAATTGTTTCAAAGCAATACAGTATAAGCTATTATTACTTTTCATGTTTCTATTGTGACCAGAATGAAAAATGGAATGCTTTGCATTTGTGAAGTTATGGAGAAAAACATAAACATATACTGTAGGCACAAATAAAAATAAAAATAATCTTATACACAGAAAGTTCAGCATTATCTACTCAACCTCTAAGGACACATACCACATGAAGTTTTAAGAAAACACAAGAGAAAATAAAAGAAAACACAGGAGAATATGAAGGTGACAAATTTCTTCAAGAGGCTAGTTATGAGATGTACTAACTTAAAAATGTCATACATTTATCTGTGTATTGATTAAGTATGTGGAAGTCTCATGTTTTGATTGCAAATGTGTACTTTCACCTCAGAAACCTGTCTAACTTGAAATATACAAGCTGAACATTCTCCATGAATTTATGAAAGATGAAAGTATATGTCTCCAAAACCAACCATGTATGATTGTTAACCACATTGAACATTCTCCACGAATTCAAGAAAAGATGAAAATATATGTCTCCAAAACCAACCATGTGTGGTTGTTAACCATGTAGCTTAATTCACTACATTGCATTAAGCTGAGTGTGCTGGTACACACTTACAATCTCAGCCCTCGAGAAGAGTGTGAGTTTAAGTGTCATCTGGGATATACAGCAAGAAGACCAAGACCTTTGTTGTAAATCATCAATCAGACAAAACAAAATACAAGCTACCATTAAAAAAACAACAAAGAAACCCCTCATTTTTAAATCAATATTAGAATAAAGAGTAGTAATGGAAGTGTATCTTATTTGACTTTGTTACCTGGTATATTGTATATCCTTTTATTTATTTATCTGAAATAGGGAAGGGAAAGGAGAAAACAAGATGATTGGGAAGGGGTGGGGAGAGGGAACAGGGACAAAAAACATGAGAAAGGGTATCAAGGTGTGAGAAGTAATGCACACACTACCTGACGAATGTAACTGTAACCCCACTATACATTACCCCAACAATAAAATACAATTTAAAAAAGAAATACTAATAGAGATATATAATAAAATACTATTTTGATTATAGTAAGTAGACTATTGTGATCTGAAGCAACATAATGTTGAGTGGAAGAAATGAGGCAAAAATGGAGATACATCCATCGTTTCATCCAGAGAAAGTCAGGAACTTTGGATGTTAGACTCAGGGATTTCATACCCTGCTCAGAAGACGACCACCCTACAGAAGGAAAGAGTCTGGGGACAGCTGCATGATCCATCTATCCTGGGCCCAGAGTTCTTAGCCCTAGCTGGCAGCATTCACTAGCAGCTGGGATACAGCTACTGGAAGCTAATGTCAGTGCTCTCACACCCTATTCAGCAGTATCCATCCTGTTTGTGTGAGAGGGAGAGGCTGGAGGAAATCATGTGATTTCCTGGATCTAAGTTCAGAGCTCTCAGCTTTGCCTGACACCAACATACTTACTCAGCAAGTAGTTCCCAGAGGCCAAATACATTGCATGCCATTGGCTCGGTGTTTGACCCTCAGGTAATATGGTTCACTCTTTGCCAAGGAGTATGGGACCACCAAACGTTTATTCTTCCCCATCTAATTTCCCTACTTCTTAAATTTCTCAGTGTGTGTCCATGTCAGACCAGCTCCATCTGCGCCTGCTGTGGCTATCTCTAACAGTATCTGTCTAGACACTGCAGCAGCATGTCCCAGGATTCCATGTGCTAGATTATTTTTTATGTTCAAGCCTCCAGAATATTACAGTCTCATACAATAGGCCCTTTGTCAAGATAGCATCTTACTATAGCTCTCTGAAATAAGAAGAGTAAGCAAATGTCCTATTTCTCTGAAGCTAGCTTGTGTGTCACTCAGGGTAGCCATTGTCAAAGCAAATTCCTGTACTGGGTTTGAGGCATGTGGGGTGTGGGCTTGTCTTGTGGCTAGAATGGCTAGTCTAACAATAATATTGACTGGCTTGTCTTTTTGTCCTTGACTTCCCCTCCTTCTTGAGGAGCCAGGATTGGAGATGCGGAATCTTTTCTACTTTTCTCTGTTCCCTTTACCTGTCCTGTTACCTCTTTCTTGATTTCCTATTCTTTCCTTCCTTCCTTCCTTTTCTCCCTCCCTTCCTTTTCTCCCTCCCTCTTTTTTCTCCCTCCCTCCTTCCTTCCTTTTATTCCTTCAGAGTATAATCTCTCTTTGGCTACTCTGATGTTTTTCATTCATTGAGTCATGTTTCTAATCTACCTTCTGCGTTGCTCTATCCTTGTGTATCAAACCTAGTATCTTCTAAATGTTTCGTGATGAGGGTACTTCATAACATCCAGGATTTGTTTTAAACCCACACTTTCCAATTTGAGACCATAGGTGGCAGTAAAGGACTAAGGAATGAAACCACTTTGGGCATCTAAGAATGAAAGGGGCTTTAAGTAGACATTGTAGCGACTCTCTTTGAAAGCCACTCTTTTTAAAAAAAAACTTCTACAAAAACAATCCTTTCTGTTCTTAACACTCCACAAACAAGCTTGATTATACATTGTAATCTCATACTCTTCATGTTAATCATTTGTTGTCCTTGAGATTGTAACAGTGCACGTCTATTGAATTCTCTTCTAGACTTAGGGGTGTATTTTCCCATGCCATTTGCCAAGTATTCCTTAATTTATCGCTGTCTCACCCGAAATCTTACACCTTTCATTCTTCTGCTTTTGTGACTTTTTTTATTTTCAAGGAAGAATCATACAGGTTATGTGTCACAACAGTAACTCATTCTGTGATTATAAAGCTCAGTATAATGCTTGACATTTCTTTAAGCAACTTAACTTGCTAGATTGTATGGTAACCTTTCCGATTAACAGTGCAAAAATTCTGGTAAGTAAGATATAAAAAGTCCAAAGTGCTGTGTGCTGTGTGTGATGTTTTTAAAGTTTATTTCTTCCATTGATCCCATTAGAAAGTGGGAGTGATTTTTGGTGACCCAACATTTGTAGATTTCTAATGACTATGAATCAAACAAGCTTGCAGCCTTGCTTTTCTCAAAAGATCAGCATGGCCTAGTCAAATACATAAGGAACATCCATTAAATTCTTGCCTTGAGTTTGCTTGAAATAGATATCTTGGAGTTTTTTCTCTTTTTAACCTCCATCAATGATATTAGAAAATATTGCTTTAGGGGCAGGAATGTGGCCTAGTATGTATGAAGCTCTGGGTTCAATTACTTGGTACCACATACACAGAAAAAGCTGGAAAAGTGGTCTGTGGCTCAATAGGTAGAGCGCTAGCCTTAAGCCAGCCCCAAGGAGAGTGCCCAGGCCCTGAGTTCAAGCCCCAGAACCAGCAAAAAGTTCTGTATACACACACACACACACACACACACACACACACACACACACACACACACACACACACACACAGATTTAAACTTAAATAGTTCAAAGAAATATATGTTCATATACTCCTAGGGCATGATGAGATAATTCAATACCTGTATATAATGCATAATACATTAGGATAATTAGGTATTTAGTTCTCTGTGTTTGGGAACCTTTGAATCATTTATAAAATACATAATAAATGTGAACTATCATCTTCTGGATTTATTTTATAGTGTAGTATATAGAATACTAGAACTCAGCTTTCCCCTCTAATTGTACTCTGATAACTGTTGTGCAATGTCCCTCTGTCTCTGCCTCCTCTCCACTTTTCCCAGCCTTTAGTGAATAATGTTATACTCTATCATTCTCTGAAAGGGACATTTTTAGTTTTCAGATATGATAAAAAACATGTAGCACTGTATTTTTTCTGTCTGCCTCATTTTATTTAATATTGTGTTTCTAGTTCCATTCATATTATTATAAATGACAACTTTTCATCATTAATAGCTTACATTAGTTTTACAGAGGAAAATTTCACTGTTAAATTTCCACATGTTTAAAATATGTTCCAATTAATTTTGCCTTTGATCACTTTCTCTTTCCTCTTTTTTTCCTCCCCTCCCCAACAATTTCAACAGATTTCCTTGTGCAATTTTCCCAGTGGCCAATGATCTACTTAAACATATTTTTCTTCTTTCAAAAATCTTTGAGTCACAAAGTAGAAGTTACTTTATAAGCAATGAGGATAACATTTTATAGATACAATCACACTCATGGCTCTCTACTTGTTGAAGAACAAAACATTTTGATAGGGTCTCGGTGAACTGCAAAGAAAACCAGCTCCCAGAGTTATTAAGTGACCCTGAGAGTCAAACCCTAGGGAACTTGGTTATTGGATACACGGTAATTTATTTGCCTCCTGTATATAGTGCCTTTATTAAACATACAGAAGGGCAGGCAGTTCAATTCAATGCAATTCAGAAAACGCTTATTGTTTGTGTTCTAAAGTATCTCTGTTCAGACCTGGTTTTCTTGGGGGGGGGGTCCTCTGAAGTTTCACTTCCTGTGACAATTGTTTGTAGAGAATTTATAGTACCATTTTGAAACTTCAGAGAGTGTCTATCATAAACCTAAGGTGAACTTCTTTCAGAAGTTTATATATGAAAGCAATCTCTCAGTTTATGCTCTTGAGATGACAGGCAGTGAGCTGTCATCTTTCCTATGAGCATATTCAAACAAGAAAGGTCTGAGACATAAATAAACAAGTAAAAACCAGTAGTTGCAGGCCCAGTAGTGTTTGAAAACTATAATATAGTTCCCAAGATATGGCTGACAGAAGATAGCATGCCCCTTGCTCCTCCACAGGATTCCATAATCAGAGAGCTCATGTATTCTGGACTTGGAGCCAGAGCAGTAGATCAAAGATCAGTTTTACCATTCATTGGTTTGGGGTCTTCAGCAAAATCATTTGAGCTGCTAGTGTCTTGGTTTCTCCCTGAGTAACCCAGGTTGCTCAAAGAATGTCATGAGTGGAAAGTATTTATTACTTTCAAAGTTAGTAATTACATAATAATCGCAATAATCAAATCACATCATAAGCACAGTTAACAATGCAGTTATGAGGTGACAAAGGAAAAGATTCACAGTTAAGTCATCTATGAGAGAGGAAATCTTTCTTTTCTTATCGTTCTTGAAATAAAATATTTATGTATAGTCAAACAAATTTTAGAAGAAAAAGGAAGAACAATAGGTAAATACAATGCTTCTGTATAGCAGTATGGAAGCAGAAAATGAAAACTGTCTGAAGATAAATGAAACTTGAATAAAATACAGTAAGATGTCAACCCCTCATCATTAAATTTTTATTGTTGGAATAAAACTTTAGAAAGCACATAATCCAGTAGAAATGAAGGACACTGTATCTTATATGTGTTCATGACATTGAAATTGTCTTACTGTACATGAAAGTACAAGTGGATAAAAAAGTGAAAACTACATTTTACTCATAAATATTTTAATTTTTCACTTAATTTTGTCTATCCACAGGATATACTTTTTGAAAATAGTAAGCACTGCGAGTCTGATTCTATTCCAGGTGAGAGCAGTAATACAAAATTAAAAACTAGCAGTAGCTACAATTAAGTGTAGATTAAGGAAGGAACTTTGGGCTGGCTTTTCAAGATTAATTTGTTAATTAGGTGAACATCTGGGTTGTGGTTCATCACTTCCCTTGGAAAACCCTGATTAATTTATGAGATTTGCATCCCCATTTACTGAAAAAGCAGTGACTCATCCCATGTTATGAGCCAATGATGGCAAAAGTTAATTGGATTCCAGATCTTTTCACATTTCTTCCTTCAGAGATTGCTTCTGCTTTGGGCAGAACCATGTGCTAACAGTCTGTGTCTTGCTTTGTGTGTGTGTGTGACAAAAATGAGAGAAAATTCAAGTCATTGGAAAGTGAGTTTGACAAAAATAGGGATACAGATTTCTATATCTTTGATTTGTAAGGAAAAAAAACCTGTGGAAGAATAACAAAAATAACCAGATGAAGGGTTCATAAACATAAAAGTGCAATTTTTATAGGATTGTGATTTGAGGCTCATGTGTTATTGTTACCTTTTCAAGATAGAGCTGTTGGAGATTTTCTGTGGGGTAAAGTCTTGAAGGTTGGGTTTAGGAAAAGGAAGTCAGAGATAAAGCCATAGTTTATTGTAATTAATGTCTACCTACATTACCTAATGTCTACTCTTGCATCAGGCAAGAGTAAGCCCCAGGGAAGAAGGGGACAGGAGCAGGAGCTCAGGGGGCAGAACTGGATATACTGGAGTGGATGAGTGACCACTGATTGGTTCTCTCCTGGCCCTGCAATATGAAGGAAAATTTTCTTTAGGTTCAATGAGCACAAATTGCATTCATTTCAGACAACCCTTCTCAAACACACCCTCAAATATGGCTTGTGAGCTTGGTGGTAGAACCCAGTGTCCACAGGTGGAGGAGAATCTGTCATACTGGTTATTAACTTCATGACTCCTTGTGTCTTGGTTCTGTTTTTCTTAATGATGTTGCGTTTTGGATGTTTGGATCTTTTTTGTATATTTTTAGCTTATATTATATGCACATTAAATGCATTGATATTGTAAGCTAATAAATGATTTCTGGAACTAGAAAAATTATAAGTAAAGGTAAAAGAGGGAACTAAGCTTCATGGCTAACTTTCCCATAGCTAACTCATATAAATATAAATAATACAAATCTGTAGCTAATACATAAAGAAATATATTTATCTAATCTAGGAAAATTCAAGTAGGCTATGTGTGAGCCATGAATTACAAATGATTTTAATTGTCTTAGGGTAAGTATTTTGCCTTCTCAAATATATGGGTGTGTTTATGAGTATAATGAATTCCTTTTGGAATCAATAAAGTAGCTTTTGATTTTACTAATTGGAGACAATATTTGTGATAGCACTGATTGATTTTTTCAACAGAAAATTATATAAATGTGGTAAAGAGAAGACAAGGAAAGAACTGTGAGACTCGGTGTTTGTTTTCTTTTCATTATATGAGGGACTGTGTAAGTAAATAAAGTGATTGTTTTAAATAATATATACATATATATGTGTGTATATATGTATATATGTATATGTATATATATATATATATATATATATATATATATATATATATATATATATATATATATATATATATATATATAGCGTGTGTGTGTATGTGTGTGTTTTCCAGTCCTGGAGCTTGAACTCAGGGTCTGAATACTGTACCTGAGATTTTGTGCTCAAGGCCAAAGCTTCGCCACTTGAGCCACTTTTGGTGTTTTGGTTGCTAATAAGAGTCTCATGGACTTACCTGACCAGGCAGGCTTTAAACTGCAATTCTCAGATTTCAGCTTCTTGAGTAGCCAAGATTATTGACATGAACCACTGGCACCTGGCAGAAATTATATTTATTTTTCTATAAAATAACAAGCTATGGGGGAAATAAAACTTTTTATCTTACTCTTCCTTATAACCTATACTTGATTGCACATTGGGAAATAGGGACAAACAAGATCCAACTCTGAAATTTGAATTTTACTTTTTGATGCCAGTAGCACTTGAACTTAAAATTTCATGTTAGTGGGATAGGAACTTTACTGCTTGAGTCATGACTCAAGCCCTATTAGTTTTGGTTACTTTTGAGATAAAATCTGCCCCCCTCTCCATTTATAATTTCTGTGGTAGCTGGGATGAAAGGACCATGCCACCATCTCCAGCTTTTCTCTGTTAAGATGGGGACCTTGAAATTTTTTTCCTCCTCGGGATGACCTGGTAACTCCAGCCTTAAGCTTCCTGATCTAAGCCTCATGTGGGATGCTATTGATTGAGAGGGGGTCTTGCTAACTTTTTTCCCTGGCTGGCATTGAACCACAATGCTCCTAATTTCCATCTCCTGAGCAGCTAGGATTATAGCTTTGAGCCACTGGTGTCTACCTTTACAATATGACTTTATATCATGGTTTTCCTCTACAAGATAAAAAATCAAGATCAGAAAAAAGCAAAGACAGAACAATATATTTGAATACATTTTTCTCCAAACAAAAATAAAAACAGAATTTTAGTAAGTCATTTTTCTTAAACATTTTGCAAGTCTTTTCAAAAACACCCTTGACAATCAAGTTCATTGACAGTGAGGGAGAAGGTATAGTGGTATGGCTGGGAAAACCATCCCTATTGTTTTCTGACACAAATAATAAGAAATCAATTTGGGAATTAAAAAAAAACACTACAGCTATCTTAACAATAAT
Organism: Megascapheus bottae; assembly: GCF_031878675.1. Classification (NCBI taxonomy): domain Eukaryota; kingdom Metazoa; phylum Chordata; class Mammalia; order Rodentia; family Geomyidae; genus Megascapheus; species Megascapheus bottae. The sequence goes on from NC_143513.1 coordinate 49,840,294, forward strand.
GAGAGTTTAATAAAAACACCCTCCCCCCCGCAAAAGCTTTACAAATGTGGTTTCCATGTTTATAAGTGAGACAGAACAGCTTCAACACCGATGGAAGGGAAAGTATGCAATAGAATGCATTAGAATGCATATCCCTCGTAGAATGGCTTTCTAGAGAAATATAATATAGAAAGAGTAACTGGAAGCCTTGATTCCTTCTTTCCAGGCAAACAAATACATCGTGTGTGTGTGTGTGTGTGTGTGTGTGTGTGTGTGTGCGTGCACGTGCATTAGTGCACCCTACGTGCATAGGCACCCAAGTGGAAAACCAGTTTATAGTTTATAAATGCTTCTCTTCTGCATTTAAAAGACTTGAAAGAGGTATTGGACTTGGTTTCTTCACCGATTCCACATATTTTTCCTCAAAATACTCCTTCATTGTTTCACTTCAATGTACTTCTTTGCCAAGAAAGTTCACCTGATGAAGAGAAATACAAGATATTTGAGATGTTTTTACAGATTTTCCAGTTCTATAGGTAAATAGGTGAAAATATTGTGAGTGCTTTGAGCTTATTCAAGAGCACTATATTTATTAGGAACGGGAAGGGTAAACAACCATTAAATTTTGTAGGTAATTATCTTTTGAAACTCAAAGCTTGCTTACTTAGATATCTTGTTTTCAAGATCCTAACAATTAACTAGGTTTAAAACAAAGTTTCAAGAATTTTTAATGCTGTCCACAACATTTCAATAAATACAACTATAAACAAATAATTGGGCTGAGTACTAGAATATGAATACTGATCATTTTACCAATTTGTTAAACACCATTCCAATTAGTTAAAAGGCACACATTCTCAGGAAAACAGTCTCAGAATTAAACAATAAAATTGTTTAACCATTTTCCTACTTCAGAAGTGTGATTGTCAAACAGAAGAAGCAGTAAGTTACATAGCTAAATTTGCCTATCTAACCCATGCTCTTTGTGAATGGAGATGGGAGATGGGAGAGATTCACTAACCATCTGTGATACTGCATTATTCATAAACCTGATCTCCTAATGTAACTGGATCCTAAGAACAATCAGAAAAGGTCTTTTCTATGAGGAATATTTATTGTATAGAGGAATATTTATTTTTCATGATGGATCATTAGCCTACTTAAAATAAGCAAATAGGAGTATATGAAATCCTAAAAAATGGAGTCTTGTTCAATTTTTCCTAGGCACATAATACATACTTTGGAAATGTTTGTGGATCAATTGTAAATAAAAATAAGTATAAAATAGTTTATGAAAGAAGGAATAGGAATAGATTTTTTTTTGCCAGTCCTGGGCTTGAGCTCAGGGCCTGAGCACTGTCCTTGGACTTTCTCAAGGCTAGATCTACCACTTGAGCCTCAGCATCACTTCCAGCTTTTTTCTATGTATGTGGTACCGAGGAGTTGAACCCGGGTCTTTGTGCATGCAAGACAAGCACTCTACCACTAGGCCAAACTCCCGGCCCAGCAGGAATAGATTCTACTTAATAGTTTTTAATGTTGAAGTAGGCTATGTAAGTCTGTATTAAAATAATACTTTAAAATGCTGGCTTTCTAATTACATAAGATGGAAGACTGATGGATGAAGAGAATGTGTAAAGGGATTTTAAAGAAAAAGGAGACAGTCTAAAAGTCTAAAAGTTTTTGTTTGTTGTTGTTCTTGTTTCTTGCCAGTCCTGGGGCTTGAACTCAGGGCCAGGGAACTATCCTTTGGATACGTTTTGCTCAAGGCTAGTGCTCTGTCACTTGAGCCACAGCATCACTTCTCACTTTTTCTGAGTATGTGGTACTGAGGAATTGAACCCAGGGCTTTGTGTAGGCTATGCTCCTGGCCCAAGTCTAAATGCTTTATAGAAAAAAGTGTGTAGTTCAATGTGTGAGAAGAAATGTACCTACTACCTGATGAATGTAACTATAACCCCTATATACATTATCTCAACAATAAAAAAAGTATTAGAATAAAGAATAGGCTGTTTGTATTAAAAAAAAGAAAGAAAGAAAAAAAAAGTGTAAGGGGCCGGGAGTTTGGCTTAGTGGTAGAGTGCTTGTCTAGCATGTGCAAAGACCCAGGTTTGATTCTTCAGTACCACATACATAGAAAAAAGAAAAAGAAAAGAGTGTGGAAGAGAGAAGAAAGGATAGGCTTGGGAGAGAAAAAATAAACAGAGAGGAAATAAAGAAGGGATGGAAGACTCACGTTGAGAGACAAAATAAAATATGACTTAGAAGTCAAGGTGGTGGCTCACTCTGTAAATAAATTTCAATATTTTCAAGCAATTCTAAAGATCCTACTAGTGTCTGAAATGCATCTAATTCCAGAAGATGATCTTTTTTCCTTTCTTGAGAATCATTTTTTTCCACATGCAAAATTGTTGCTACTATAGTCACAATGCTAACTTAATATTTATTTCATTCCTCAGAGCTTTAAAAGGTAAATCTCAGATTTTTCACTTGGCTTGTTTGAGTCCGGTGGGTAAAGGAACTATTTAGAACAAAGGGTACACACACAGCACACATATAAGCACACACATAAATGTGTATGAGCATATAGAGAAAATATTTTAAGCTGGGCACTGATGGCTCACACCTGTAATCCTAGCTACTTAGGAGGCTGAGATCTGAGGATTGTGGTTGGAAGGCAGCCCAGGCAGAAAAGTCCATGAGACACTTATTTTCAATAAACCATCAAGAAAAAGCTGGATGTGGTGCTGTTGCTCAAGTTGTAGTACGCTAGCCTTGAACACAGAGAGACTTAGATTCAGAGCTCAGACCCTGAGTTCAAGCCCCAGGACCAGGAAAAAAAAAAAACTCATATGTATATTGATTACATATATAACCACATATAATCTAAAAGCCTTTATAAATATATGTGAAACACACAAACATAAAGCCCCCCCATATATACATATACACATGTCTTCAACTTATAGTACATGGTTACACAATGTATTCATGCATCAAAACATTACTTTGTACTAAGTAAATATGTACAATTACTATGTGTCATCAGAAAGAAGGGAAGAAGGTAAGAAGAATATTCTGTCACTTCATTCCAGAAAGAGAGTGAAGGATCCATTTAGAGTTTTAATTTTTAAATGATCGTCGAACAAATATCTAATTTGTTAGTATTCTGTGAAGTCAATGAAATGTTGCTTTAAACCAAGTTTCTTTGATTTTCAAACCAGAAATTCCTAGATTCATCAGTAGTTGTTCCTATTCACCTGACTCCAATTAAGTATTTTTTTAATGTGGGATCCTCAAGGGTTCTTGCCACTTATTTAGCCTTAAAATGACTGCATAGTCTTCCAGGCTTGAGTTTCTCCTCCATCATAACATTTCCAGTGCATTCATTACTCTTAGCTGTCGTTTCTGGTATTTACCCAGAGGTGTGCATGAATTACTTTGCTAGAACTGTTTCTTTGCCAGAGGGGAAGCTCTAGTGTGTGGTTATTGATATTCTTTTCGAAATCAATAAGTGACATATAAAGAAAGAATGGAAGATGATTTGTGGTGGTTATGCCTCGCAGGCAACTACAGTCTCCACAACACCAGTTCATTTCATGATTACTGTGGATTTAGTTTCTCCATGGTAAAGCAGGGACAGACTTCTCAGTGACAGCCTTGAGTTATCTGGACAATTGGTTTGCTGGCTTTGCCCTCCACCCAGGTTTTGTCCTCTCTGAGACGAGTTCTTAGTGTGGTTCAACTCACTTGTAAATATACAGCTTTGACTTGTACTGTGTTAGTAGGCCCTTTCCACTGTACTGGGGACCTTTTGTTTGCTGTCCTCCATCCCTGGATTCTGGTCCTATTTTTGGTCACAGACCATCATGACTCTAAGGATACCACGAACACCAGAAAATCATGAAAGTAACTTGAGAATAGGCTTGGGCATGCCTTTCATAACCAGATTTAGATTGCTTGGGAGGGGAGGCTAGGAAGGGGTATTATAAGAGTGAGAAATACATTCAATAAACAATTGAGTCTAGATTTCTATGTGTCTACTTGCTCAAGTGCATGGTCTCAGAAGATATTTCTGTGTTTGCCTGTTCCATTGAGCTCAGCATTATTCTGAGACGGAGAAGTGAAAACATACCTTTGCAAACATGTGGGAGCTATGATTTCCTGTTTCACTATGTTTCTGTTGAGACAAGCAGAGGTTAAGCATTATAAGCGTCTCTGTAATACCACCAAGGGCAGACGCATACTTACTCTGGGTCATCTGGCTGTTGGGCAGGGATGTGCTGAATAACTTCATAAATCGTACCATGCAAATCTTGCCCTGATATACCATCTGAGGTTGGAATGGACCTACTTGGCATCTAGGAAATGTGACACATTAAAGAAAGTTAGCCCAAGATTAATTAGCCATGTTTCTATTATGCTGTTCATCAAAAAACAACTGGCAATAGCACTGGCTAGAGAAATATAATGGATTCCCATCCTTGGTGTGCTGTTTCTCTGTGCTGCAGGACCTTTCATTTGCCCTGTGTTAGTTTGTACAACAGCACTGCTAGCTCTAATACCAGAGGAGGAATAGCCTGATAAGAGCTATCACATTTTCCATCATTTTTATTTTAATTTTTAATGTAATTAATAGAAGGGTTACATTACATTCACCAGATAAAAGGTACATTTCTTAACAATCATTGCTACCCCATTCTCATGTTTTTGTCCCCATTTCCCTCCTCCAACCCTTCCCCTCATCTTGTTTTCCCCCTTCCCCATCCTATTTCAAATAAACAAATAAACATATATAGAATATATCAGGTAACAAAGTAAGATGAAAAATAACAGTACGTTAAGAACAATAGTCACACCTTATATGGCTCTTGTTTCTATATCTTGGAGGTCTTTTCATTTAGCCTCATCCTGTATGGCCTTATGTATCTAGGTTTTGCCCTATTGTAAACCTCTGCTAGGAGAGTCCAAGATTTATGCTAATTATGACAAATGTGGGAAACCATTGGGCCTATCTCATTTGAAAGTCATTAAAGCAAGAGGTTTAATGTACTATGTGAAGTTATTTCTTTTTTCTTTTCTTTTCCTGTTATGGTTTATCTCATGTTGTTACTGTATCTGACTTGGGTACCTGGTTAAAAAATAAGTCTTTAAATGGTCATTTTATGTAAATATTCAAACTAGCCAATTGGGAGCAGCTCAGCCAATTGAAGCAGAGGGGCAGGGCCTGCTGCCTGCTGTGTGTGCTTTTGTCTTGGTGATACAAGTCTTTGCTTTTGTGTCTTCAGCTGTGATTCTAACCATCCTTACAGAGCATGCTTATAACAATGAGCAGCTAGGATTGCAGGAATGAGCTACCAGCACTCCAGCTGAATGGATATTTTATTGTAGTAATTTTTACACAAAATACTATGTGAAGAATTTAATTTTCCTGGATCTGGCATAGATAATCATGTCAAGACAAATCCACTAAGATGCGTGTTACTTATAGGCTGATTTGTAGAAGGCTGAGTTCTTTCTTCAGCTACTTCAAGATAATATATGTGTATGTGTGTGTGTGTGTGTGTGGCACTAATAAGACTGAAAGACTATGAAGTGAGCAGGAATTGATTGTCCCAGTAGTGATGGAGGTAAGGGAGGAACATGTAGGCATGATAGCATTGCAGGCCTTATTTAGGAAATTTCTCACTTTGTAGGGGTTAATTTTGGCCAGGGTCAGTGGAAAATAATTATGAATATTACAAAGAAATGAAGGCTATATATTACTTTGTAGGAGAGTGAACCTGCTGCAATTCTCAATCATGGCACTGAATCATCATTGTTGGTCAAAAAGTCAAGTGACTAACAATGCAGAATGACATGGATTTTGGAGGAAGTTCTAGCAAGAGCACAGATCACAGATAAAGAACTGTGGAGCTTGATTTTTCATCATTTTAAAAGAAAGCTGGGACTATTTACCATAGCAAAGATATGGAACCAACCCAGATGTCCCTCAGTTGATGGATGGATCAACAAGATGTGGTATTTATACACAATGGAATTCTATGTTGCTGTCAGAAAGAACAACATTGCCCCATTTGTAAGGAAACAGAAAGACTTAGAAAAAAAATCATATTAAGTGAAGTAAGCCAGACTCAAAGGAACATAGGCTCAATGGTTTCCCTCATTTGTCATAATCAGTAGAAACCTTGGGCTCTCCTAGCAGAGATTTACAATAGACCAAAACCTAGTTACATAAGGCCATATAGTATGACGCTAAATGAAAGGACCTCCAGGATATAGAAACAAAAGCCATATAACGAGTGATTGTTGTCCTTAATGTACTTACTATGTTATCTCTCATCTCTTTTGCTGTCCTTGGTTATTTCATATTGTTACAGTATTTCACCTTGTTATCTGATATATTTGATATATGCTTATTTGGTTATTTGAAATAGGATAGGGAAGGGGGGAAACAAGATAGGGGCGGGGGTCAGGGGAGGGAAATGGGGACCAAGACATGAGAAAGGGTATCAATGTTTGTGAAGTAATGCACCTTCTATCTGGTGAATATAATATAACCTTTCTATTAATTACAATAAAAACATATGACAAAAAGAAAAACAACAAAATAAAAGAAAGCTGGGGATACTGTAAAGAAAACATAATAAGAAGAAAAATAGCAAAAAAGAAAGGGCAGCTTAGACTAACACACTATCTATAGCCATCTTATTTTTTATTCTCATTCTCTCTCTCTCTCTCTCTCTCTCTCTCTCTCTCTCTCCTTTTCTTGTGTGTGCATGCACATCAATACTGGAGCTTGAACTTAGGCCTAGGTACTGTTCCTTAGCTTTTATCACTCAAGGCTGGCTCCCTATCATTTGATCCATATTTCCACCTCTAGTTCTTACTTCCTTATTGGAAATAAGAATCTTACAGACTTTTCTGCCTGGGATGGTTTTAAACCACAGTCTTCTGACCTTAGCCTCCTGAGGATCTAGGATTATAGGCATGAGCTACCAGAGCCTGGTTTTTATTTTACATCTTAATTATCCATTTGACACTCCTTTCCAATTACATGTGCAAAAGTAGCTTAAAAAAAAAAACAAAGAAAAAAAACATAAGATCCTGACATCCTAATCATATTACAAGTGCAGAGTAGACAAAGGGAAATAATTTTGTGAGAATGTACTAATAAGCTCTAAAAACTAAAGGCTCAGATGAATGGAGGAAAAATAGCAGTGTATTTTTCTGGTAAAAATAATCATATATTTTATTGGTACTGACATTCCTGTTTTATTCTCATTCCTTACAGGTCATAATTTCCTTCTTATGAACATTGCCTTGTAATTATGTAAATGTAGGGTTTCCTCCCCATCCCTATCTATTTTCATCATACTTTTGCCTACTTACAGTTTTTTCATTTTTATATGTCTATCAGGAGGTCTCTCTGCCCTGCATAAGCCTAAGGAACTCTGTCATCCCAATTTAATATAGTGCCATGCCTTGGCTTTATACTTTTTGGAGACTGCTTCCATTTGGCTTACTAAAGCTTTCCAGGGCAGCACTAGGATATGTGATTTGTCAAGTCATTCAGTGTGGAGGAGATTTTGATGCACTTAAGATCAACTCTTCATTTTCTTTGGCCTGGAGATGAACATGGCTATTGGTAAAAGCAATCAACCAACTTACTAAATCTAACATTAAGACAACTAAACAGCAAATTTGTTCATGTTATGCAATGTATTTCTTTCTGTCCAACTTCTGAAACAGAGGTAATACACACACACACACACACACACACACACACACAAACACACACACACAGATTACATTTATAAATATACTGGAATAAGTGAAGTGCTCAATTGATTCTTAGAAACTAAAGCAATAAAATGATTAAGTCTATTTCTTTTCTTAATGTCAATTGTGAGGTCTTGGTTTTATTACTACTTATTTTCTTTGGGCCATTTCCCACATAAATGCCCTACTGGCTTCTCACTCAGATCTACCTCCTGGTTTCTTTGTCCTCTGCTTGCTGGGTTGGACTTTTCACTTCTTCCCCAAAGCACCTGGCATGGTCAATTAAGAACCTCTGCAGATCCTTCAGGAGTTTTCAGCTTTGAAAAGAGGCATGGCTCCAAGTCAAGTTTCTAGTTTATGACTGCAATAAGTGGGGCTTCTGTGGTGCAATTAGACATTACACATCTCTGCTTTATGTTCTTGAGGACCATGGCACGTTGAGTCAATAAATGTCCCTTCCAATTAGTTCCCTACAAAATAGCCTTCTGATTTATCCCAAGGCTAAATTTAGAGTTTCTTATTAGATAAATCTATCTCATGCCTTTCCATTAAATCCATGGAATTAAAGAGTGGACATTATATTAAATGAAGTCTTTGCTTCAAAAAAGTGAATGGAAAGTCCTCTTAGTTTTTCAATTTCCTGTCCTTCCATTTGAAGATAGGACCCCTTCAAAGGGTGCTTTCTTTGAGAGTAGGAAGTAGTTTTAAATAAATGACCCAACAAATATTGGTCTTTTGGTTGTAGATGCAAGGGTGAATCAATCTGCTTGAGATTGAATAAGGGGCGTTGCAAAGCCTCTCAGGAACAGTTCTTTCCCTCATCTGTGACAGTGAGGTGCTGGTGCTACTGACTCTCCCTTAGGGAGGATGAAATTCAATCAAGTCCTCTCCATTGTTCACAGGACATTTCTAAAACAAAGTCTGTGGCTAGGAAATGCACTGGATGAACCTTCCACAGTGATAGAAGGCTCTGAACAAATAAACTAGCCATTTCCTAACAGCAAATAGTCCTTTTAAAAAATGGAAGGGAGAATGCCCAGAAGCAAGTGACCCATTTACAGCCTCTTTCATTAAGTGGACTATCAGAGGGGATTAAAGAAGCAAAGAAAACTGTGGTACTGTATAAAACTGTAAGTATTCATGACATGATTAGCTGACTGACATTTCTGCATGTCTATTTAATGAAACTTATCTTAAAAGGTAAGTTTTTGCATACTGAAAAAGTAGCTTCAATGTATAATGGCCCTTTTACTTTCTTGCATCTGAGGATAATAATAATAATAATAATAATAATATGTTTATTTGTGTACTTTAGGTCTATGCTATATTGTAACATTCTTAGGAAGAACACGAAGTACCTTCCAAGATACAAGGCATTACCTTTGAAATGTCCTTAGGAGTTAGGAAGGGACACGAAGGGAAACTGAGCCAAGAGTTTAGTGAAGCTATGGCTACCCAAGTAAAGTAGAATAATTCAAACCAGGAATTCCTGATCCTCTGCTTATCCAGTCCTCTTGTCCTTGAACTGAATTAATTCCCTCTTCTCTGAGCTTGCTAGGTAAAGAATGTTTCTTATTTAGCATAACTTCCTTATTTGTGTTAGCTTTACTATAAAGGCTAAGAAAAATGCTTTAGTCTTCCTTTCTGAATCAATCAACACTCCCTAAATCTGTAATGGGTAATGCAGCCACTGGACCACTGCCCAATTGCTTAAATGAAGGCTGCTTACACCTCTGGTAAAGCAGCATTCTACTTCTTGGTTAATCAGCCAGTAGGAAAACCAACCCTAGGAAGACCAGAGGCATCTGGAAAAGCAACAAACTCGTATATTCCGAAATCTTCCAGAGCATCTTCATGGCCTGAAATGGAAACACAATGCTACTTAGAAATCCAGTGTTTTCTTTCATTCACTATTGTGTTTTAAAAAATACATTTGTAAGACCTACTATTATTTTCTGCCTTAAATGCAGGAAAAACCAAATAACATTTCCTAATCCCTCATGGTCAGATTGCCATTGATCTGTGCTAGAAATCAATCCTTCTCAACTGAGAATTGAAACTGAACTGGAGTAATTACTCCTAAAGCTTGACGTGTGATCAGTGTGTAAGAGATTCAAATGTACACATGTGGACAGGACTTGTCCTTCATAATTCTCAGTCATCTGATACCTGTGACACTTGAAGCTTCAGCCTGAAGGTCACAGCAGATTCCAAACCACCCATCTTTTGGACTGCATCTTATTAAATCTAACAGAGACTACTAGTGCAGAAAAGAATAAGCAAACTTTGATAGTTTGCCAGCCATACAGAATAGAGTGCAATGAAATAACCTTATCACCTAATATTCATCTGGGAAATGATGGGAATGGGGTAGCTGAGGGGTATAGGTAGTGTGTATTCTTTCTCTTTGACATTCAGTCACTTGTACGTGAGCAAGGGCTAGACATGGAGACCCATCTTTATTAGGCATCCAGATATCATATTATTACCTGGATTATTTTATTTAAGTTTTTCTTAAATCTCTGTTATACTGATTAAGAAGTCAAGGTCAAGAAAAATAATTTTCCCAAGGGGGAACATGGCATACTGAAGATGGAAACCCAGCATCCTGTGACAGAGCTTGGGCAATAGCTCCTTTGTTAGCATACAACAACTCAGCAGAGTCAACAGTGAAGGCCTTGGGGTCAACTGGAGCCAGAGAAGTAACATTGGCCCTTATCAAACTTCCCTTTCCTCTTTTCCCTGTAGAGTTGCTACCATGTCTCTCTTAGGGATTAACCGAGTGAGCTGTCTCACTCTTTAGCCTTTTTCTGACTAATCTTTAGCCTTTTCTGATTAATAATAATAAGGTTGATGGATGAGCTGACGCAGAACTCTTTGACTTAGTTTCTCTGACTTTTAGTGGTGGTTTTGGCTGTAAAATGGAGTTGCTAGTACCTTGAAGATGTGTTGTATGTATGACCAGTACAGCACTTTGTGAAGGGAAGGCACTGATCTAAAGTGAGGGATTGTTTTGATTACATTGATATTAACTTATTTATGTTGCAGGGATAATAGTATCAGTGGACCTCAACAGTATTAACATATATTAACAGAGTCCTTTACATCTTGACCCCATTACCTGAAAATGTTTGAGTTTTCCTGTATTCTGTTTCTGGCCTGAAAAAGACAAATAGTTATTAATATCAAGGATAATAATTGAAGGGAAAAAGAAGTTAAGAAAAAAATATAAAAATATATACATTACCTGCCGTTTAGCTTCTGTTTTATAGCTAAAGCAAAAAAGCAACAGACAAAAACAACAAACACAATAAGGTATTTTTTTAGTATATCTCTAAAACTTACATATTTTTTCTAATTTTAACCTACCTTTGTAGGGTTGATATTTCTTCCAGAGAAAGAGGATACACATGGATATAATCAAGAACAGTGATATTCCAGTGATACTTGCTAAAGGGGAAAGTGATTTCCCTTTCTGCTCAAGCTTCTCCAGTCCTATATATATATATAAAAAAAAACCACATCTTTAGTAATTAGTTTATTTATCACTTGAAGTATTTGTTATTTTTTAAATCTCAGGACAACAATTCCAAGTGTCTCCAATGCCCCTCACCCTCCACTGAAAGGAAGGTATGCACTTTTAAAGGCTATTTTTGGAGCTCCCTAAGGACATTTGTGATTGGAAATGTGGTGAGTACTGCCTGGGATGATACTGGTACATCACTGAAGAAGTAGTAAATTACACATGTCATAATTCTCAATTGTATTTGCTATCTTAACTTAGATGAGTTCCAGCACATCGTCCCTCATATGTCTCCAGATACTGGTCTGTTTCTTCCAGTCTCACTGTATAAGGGTAATTTAAGAATGTGGACTTTCTTTGAAACTTAAAGATTTGAAAGTAAAGTGATTATTTCAAGAATAGCTTGATAATCTAATTAGTTTTTAATAAATCAAGAGCAACCCCCCAAATAAATGCAAGTGTGGTGTCTTTCATAAAATATTCACACTCACTTTGTGATTAAAATTCACGTGGTTTCTATAAATCATTCCTTTCATTAACTTCACTATATAAAATATAGCTCTAAAAGCAATGTAGGCTCAGTGGGTAGTACATGTCAGGGAATGTGGTACAGATGAACTCGGTTCATCTCCATGACAATCTTATTAGAGAGGTAGTGTTTTATCATCTTTTGTGTAATGAGATGAAGAAGCTGAGGTTTGCTCTAGGTTACTCAAGTTAGAAGTGATAGCCGTTGCCTCCATTTAATGTTATTTTATGACAGTTTATCAGCCATGCTCCAGACTGTATTACATTTAATCAGATAGTTAAACTGTACAGCAGGAAGTAATTAAGGCCTCCGACATACAAGAGTAACAGATGCCCTCCATATAATCATGTGACTCAGATATTGATGTGGAATGGGTGATGGCAGCCCTGTGTGCCCTGATTGATGCGTAAATGACACCCCTTCTGCTGCCCACCAGTCAAACAGCCTGGAGAACCTGGGTGTGGTAAAGAACATGGTGGCCATTGAGCTTTGCAGGGAATCCTTAGCCTGCACCCTGTCACCTTCCACCTTAAAGCCTCTGTTGGGGGCTCCAGCAGCAAGAGAAGAAGCAACCTTTCCTATTTTTCTTTCCTGGTATGGACCTATATAAATGCCATTGACTATTGTTTTGTGAGGGTTGTAGGGCTTGAACTCTGGGTCTTGGTGTTGTCCTCGAGCACTTCAGCTCAGGGCTACTGCCCTATCCTTTGACCTACAGTGCCACTTCCGGCTTTCTGGTGGTTAATTGGAGAGAAGAGTCTCACGGACTTTAGTGCCCGGGCTGGCTTTGAACCGCAATCCTCAGATCTCAGCCTCCTGAGTAGCTAGGATTACAAGTGTGAGCCACTTCGCCCGGCCCATTGGCTGTTTCATCAAAATTATTTTGCTATTTTAAGTCTGTTTTTACGCAATGTAGTACAGATGATTTCCCAATCTGAAGTAAACGAGTCATGGAAATCGTGTTATTTCATTTATATTCTCCATGCAGTGCAGTTCTAATATTATATTTAAATTCTGGAGAGACAAACAATGTGTTTTCTATGATAAAAAAATAAGTTTCTAGTTGGGTGAGGATGCTCATCCCTGTACTTCTAGCTATTCAAGAGGCTGAGAACTGAGGATCATATTTCAAAGCCAGCCTGGGAAGGAAAGTTTGAGACTTGTCTTCAATTAACCACTAGACCACCAGAACCAGAAGTGGATCTGTGGCTCAAAGTGGTAGAGCATTAGCCTTGAGTGAAAAGGCTCACAGACCACACCCAGGCCCTGAGTTTAAGATTCAAAATTTTCTGCCCCCCCATAAAAAAGTTTCTGATATACATTCAGAAATGAACATTCTTAAAATATGAGAAAAAAACTACTTATGGTTACATAATGATACTGTTTTCAAGCAGTCATTTAAATTTTGGAGAAAGAAAGAAATGCAGCATGGTTAAGAAGTGAGCTAGAATGACAGTGTACTGGTGCCAGATATAGAGTAGAACACCATAAAACAGAATAGAAAGCTAGCTGACTTCCTTTTCTCTTCATTCAGAAGTTGTATAATAAACAATATTCTATTATAGCAAATTAGTGTTTAAATTTGCAACGACTTTAGCATTTGGGTAATTTTTGTGAGGCTTCAAATCATTCTCTGTCTCTCTCTCTCTCTCTGTCTCTCTCTCTCTGTCTCTCTCTCTCTCTGTCTCTCTCTCTCTGTCTCTCTCTCTCTCTCTCTCTCTCTCTCTCTCTCACACACACACACACACACAATATAGTACTTCATTAGCTTGTTCTAAGAAGCTGTGTACTTTACATGAGCCATTTGACTTTCAATATTTTGATTTTCACATTACTATTGTAAGAAGATGAAACCTAGCTTTAAGTTGTCTTCTTGCTCTGATCGCTATGAATTGGTGAATTGGGGCAGTTCGTTTGAAACTTAATATGTAAATAGGACACTGTATCAGTGTATATTAATAACTGTCTCTCTCTATATATTTATAATATATATTTATACATATATTAACATAGGTTTAAAATGTTATAGATAACAGGGAATGTATAACATATAATTCACAAATAGCAATAAAATATTTAATATTCATGTTACTATGGAATTGTTAATTTGATATAGCTGGTTAATTCTCTCAAGAACTTAATTTTTTTTTCTTTTTGCCAGTCCTGGGCTTGCATTCAGTGGCTGAGCCCTATCCTTGGACTTTTCTCAAGGCTAGAGCTCTACCACTTGAGCCTCAGCACCACTTCTGGCTTTTTTTCTAAGTATGTGGTACTGAGGAATCGAACTCAGGTCTTCATACATGTTAGGCAAGCACTCTACCACTAGGCTAAACTCCTGGCCCTAAGAACTTAAATTTTTTATTGAATTCTTACATCTACATTCAACTGGAGGTGAAACTCAACCATGTTTTGATAAAATAAAAACTTCAAATAAATGCTTGATTGCTACCCAACTCAACAAGGAAATCATTTAGAGCATGGATAGACAAATATAATATTAAATGAATGTTACTTGCTATTTCATAGGATGAAGTGATATTGGAACTTCAGTCATCATCATTTGGATGATTTTGCTGAACTGAGTAAATGTTTGGAGACCAAATTAATTTTCTTCAGTTTTTTGGGCCATAGGTAATGTAAATGATTGCAGACAATGCATTTAAATTTAATCTATATTGTTATATTCTCTATAATTTTATTAAATGTAGATGAGATAATCTAAGATATCCCCTAAGGTTTTGAAATATTTTTATAAATATTTTTTCATACATATATACACTATGTGCATAAAAGTAGATGTATATGTTTCTCATTTACTTGATATAGTTGTACCCTACAAATAATAATGCATATAATAAAAAAATTACAGCTCTATTTTTAGGTACAGATAAGAAATTGGCTCTAAAATAATGGCCACAATAAGTGCTAGAAGAGAGCCTGGAATATAGGTTGAAGTTGAACTTTTTTCTTGTTGATATGTGTTCCAAAGTTTTTATAGATGTCAAGTAGACTCTCTAAGTCAGTTTTTTCCCCAAACTTTTCTAATACCAAACTTCACATCTTTTACTTCATGATGAAAGCCAAGGTGCCTTTACAAAAATTCAGTAACCCTTGAGTCCTAATTAAGTATTAAATGCTAATTTATTCTATTGAAGCTCCTGAATTTGTCTTCTCTTTTTTTCTTTTGTCAGTTGTGGGGCTTGAACTCTGAGTGCTGTCCCTGAGCTCTTCAGCTCAAGGCTAGCCCTCTACCACTTGAGCCACAGCACCACTTCTGGTAATCTGGTGGTTAATTGGAGATAAGAGTCTCATAGACTTTTGTGCCCAGGCTGGCTTTGAACCATAATCCTCAGATCTCAGCCTCCAGAGTAGTTAGGATAAGAGGCGTGAGCCACTGGGCGGCCTGGATACATACATACATATATGTGTGTGTGTGTGTGTGTGTGTGTGTGTGTGTGTGTGTGTGTGTGTTACCATGAGTAAAACTGAGGGAAAATGGCATAGTTTCCGATGTTTTTCTTAATATTTTAAACCTGAAAATATGCTAACAATAACTTTCTCATTCTCTTTGCATACATCCTCTTTGCCTGATACTTCAGTGATTCTGATATCCGATAGTAGCTTTAACAAACAATTGAATGTCTTTTCCTGAGATGCATAAGGTACATTTTCCTCCCTCTTTCACTGTTAACGTTTTGCCCCTTTTGATATATATTGACTAACATTTCTCAGTTTGCACATTCTCTTCCACAAAGGGTCACACTTTTTAAGTCCTCCACTTCTCTTTTCTTTGGACTTTGTTTTTATTGCCCCTTCTCTTCTTTCCGTTGTCTCTATTTCTCCTCTGTGATCCTACAATGACTAGTGCTTTTCAGCCCTAAAGTTTGGCAAATCGTTACTTGCATGGAAAATGGGGAGGGGGGAAAAGTCCTCAGATCCCTGTGATGAAAATCAGAACAAAGGTTCTTTCCTGGCTTCCTTCTCCTCTACAAAAATTTAGGTCTTTGCTCTTTGCATTTCTTTAGCCCAGAAGAGAATCCAAAGAACACAGCTGTGCTCTCAGTCTCAGGCAAAGGTGTTTTATGTAGATGAACTTCTAAGGACTCCAACTTGAACTAAGCATAGTGGAGAACCTCTGACTCTTGTTCCAG
Source organism: Megascapheus bottae (assembly GCF_031878675.1). Classification (NCBI taxonomy): domain Eukaryota; kingdom Metazoa; phylum Chordata; class Mammalia; order Rodentia; family Geomyidae; genus Megascapheus; species Megascapheus bottae. The sequence goes on from NC_143513.1 coordinate 49,856,258, forward strand.
AGAATGTATGTGAATCCCTAATGCAGTTCTGGGTATTTTTAGGAGCTCTGCTTTTTCCGCCCCTGCCCCCCGCCCTGCTTTTAGAGAGTTAATCTCATTCGTTAGCACATAGCATGCCATGCTCTCTCATTATTTAAACACGACGGACTCATTTACCAAAGTTTGAGGGCAAAAGCTATGTGCCCCCTCCTTAAGCAAACAAATAAAATGGAATAACATGTTGAATGCAAATATGGGCAAGAGGTGTGGTATCCATGGCATCGGAACCCTGCTGTTTGCCACTGATCCCAAAGCAGGCTAGACATATGCTATCAGCCAGGGTGTCAATTTCTAGAGCAGAATGGAGTCCAGAAAGCCCTCCAATCCAATCTGTTCATGGATTATGGCAACAGATCCAGACCCCTATGGAGATGAAGGTGCCATGTTGAGGGCTGCGCAGTTTCACACTCCCTCATGGCTCCACCCCACTTAACAATCGTATTTCACAGTAGAAGCTCAAGGAGTGTCATCCAAGAGCTGAGTCTGGATGTCAGGGTGGTAATTCTATTTCAGCTGTTATTTCTAGTGACCTAAAATGAGGCAGACCTCCTGGAAACTTTGCTGTGGGAAACTGTATAAAGGAGAAATTAGTAAATTAATTTTCCTGCCTTGTATCCTTTCCCTGTACTTTTCATTGAAAAAATAGGAATATGAATAATTTTTAAATGGCTTATTTCTTCTGTTTACAAAGTAATTTAAGATGTTTCTACAGTAGTCCAATTGCAAGCTACATTTCTGTGGTCTTAGGGAAACCTACTTGTTTATATTTTTGAATGCTTTCATTAGGATTTTGATCACATAATTACAGTTGCATAAACATGTTTGGTTTTTATATACACTAATTGCCATAACAGTGATTTAGTTTTATCTACCATTTTAAAGGAAAGATACCTGCATTTATAGAAGTCTTTCATTAAGGTAATAAAATAATTACTTTTCAAAATTCAAATGCACATTTAATATTTAATAGCTATTCTTTTCTCAAAACATGTAGTATATTTTAAGTTACAATAGGTATATTTAAGTTACGATCTATAGGTATATATAATTAAATTAGGACAATGAGAAAATATATGATATACTCTGTATGACTATATATATGTATATATCTCTTTTAGAAAGACTGTAGTCCTCTCAATATTTTCAGTACACCAAGCGATACAAATTTGTGTAGCAGTTAAAAAGAAAAACTTAGAGTTCAGATATTATTTTATTACATACTGGTTATGTGACCTTGACCATTTCCTCTGTTTTCTTTAGGTTATTTATACAGAAAGGTCAATTAACAATATCTCAGGTTAGATGTGAATTATTATCCCACAGAGGTAGAGGTCACCGAATGGTCTAGTTTTACAGGGGAAGAAAAACAGAGGGCTAATTGTCATATTCTCTAGCCTTCTACTTTCCAACTGAAAATCTCCAATAATCCTTTTGATTATTTTCTGGCCTTGTTTACTTTTCTTTCATAGTTTCGACCTTGTAGTCATCTTTAACTCTGTTTCCTTTTGCTCTCCACATTTTTCACTGGGACTTTTTGGTTGGCCATCATCTTTTTTTGTTTTTGTTTGTTTGTTTTTTGCCTCAAGAAAACCAAAAAGCTTCCTCTATTTCCTACAACTTGACTCTGACTATATCAAATATGAGATTGGTTCTGGAAACATTTCAAAGGCAAATACTCCTTCTGCAAGGAATTTCAAATTCCCCACAGATATTTAATATAACTTTATTGATCAGAGTAGATGGTCACTTGATACTTATAAGCATGGTCATTTATAACTGTAGGCCAGAATGCACTTAATTCACATTGCAGAAATGCATTTAGAAATTGAAAAATCAAATACTTCGTAAAGCACATAAATACTTCTTATTTTCTTCTCTATTTTCCTGGTTCACTTGAGTTAATATTCATTTGAGGATTGAAAAAATAACTCTGAAAACCACAAAGAGGTCACTAATGTTGACAACCCTGAATCCCCTTTGAAAAATGAGCACCTGTTCTTCTTATTTACTGTTATAACAAATGCTGATCTACTTACAGGTCAAACAGGTTTTTTTGGATTTTGCAAAAGACAGCTATCTGACATTAAGACTGTAGCTGTCTTTGGGTCTTGGTAATAACATCCTTATTAAAAAAATAGGGACTTCTGATTTTATTTATATCAGCAAATACTTCAGCTAGATAATAATGGAGAAAGTTTAGGCAGTGAGAGTGCCTTAAATTTAATACACTTCTATAGAACACAAACATATTTTTATCCATAATGAGCATAAAGACCTAGTCTTGACAGCCAGATGGTTAAGGTAGGAAACAGAGCACATAAAAGACCCCACAATGATTTTTTTTCTTTCACATAGGCATTAGCTAGGTGAAAGCAAGGCCATCACACATTTGCTTTTTATTGAAGTCCTTTCCTTCTCTGTCAGACAGACTTACCCACAGATGTGATGATGACTGTGAAATGAGTTTCATCCCGCCTCCCAGTGATGTTATTGTAAGCACAGCATACATAGTCAGTTGTCTTCTGAGATACTTTCTCAGATGCAACTTCCAAGAGAGGCCCATGCTTAATGATATATGTTGTATTGTCTGTTCTCTGGATCCAGGAGTAAGTATTGGGAGGATAAGAATCAGCAGAACAATCGAATAGGATGGCCTCTCCAAGGTCAACGGTGAACACTTCCCCAACTTTTAGCCCTTTATCAGAATTAACCTGAAGTCCATAAGGTCCATCTGAATCAATATAAAAAAAGAAAGAGGTAATGTAAATAGTAACAGCACAGTTTGGAAGAGCATGGTTCCATCTTACTTTTCTCTGAACATCTTCTCTATAGACTTGGGCAAACAGGTCCTTAGACTACCAAGTGAGGACGATCTACTATGCTTTATTTTGATATTTCTAAGAATCAAAACCATTAAGATTGAACTTATTTATAATCATGAAAGACTGAAACTTATTTTCTAATTGTATAGGCACTCTCATCCTTGTTGTAAGGCTGAGCTTTTCAACAATTTTCTGAAATGGTAATTGCACTTGGAGATTATATATATATATATATATATATATATATATATATATATATATATATATATATATATATATATGGGTTATGGGGCTTGAACTAGGCCTGGGAGCTGTCCCTGAGCTCTTCAGCTCAAGGCTCCCTCCCTACTCTTGAGCCAAGTCTCACTTCTCATTTTCTAGAGGTTAAATGGAGATAAGAGTCTCAGGTCCTTTTGTGTCTGGGCTGGCTTTGAACCTTGATCTTCAGATCTCAGCCTCCCGAGTTAGGATTACAGGCGTGGGCCTGCTAGACTCTAGGACTCCCATAGCATACCCAAATCTGCAGATGTTCAAATTCCTTGTATAAAACATACAATATTTACATTTAACATATACACACGTTCTTGCATATTTTAAATCATCATTAGATTGCATATACAACTGAATATAATGTAAAGGTTATGAAAACAGTTGTTCCTTATTTTTTTTAGAAAATAATAGCATGAAAAATATATGTGTATGTTCACCATATATGATTTCTTTTCAAAAACACAATCTGAGCTTGGTTGAATCTGCTGATGTTGATGCTACAGATGTGAAGGGCTAATTGTACCTTCCGATTTAAAGCAATTAAGAGCTGGTGTACAGAAATGAAACGAAGAACAATGTATGCCCTGTTTCTGTGATTGCACTAGGATCATGTCACATTGTGTTCACATCTAAGGCTTGAAGTAGTCTAGGGTAAATGAAACCTCAGAGCTACAGAGTGAAGAGCAGAACCTGTAAAACAGAGCACTTTTATTCTGAAGTCACTGAATATTAACTAATAGGATAGGAATGCCAGTTTGCTTTTACTCACTCAGCAAAAGTCAATATTGAGTAGCTACTGTGAACATGGTACTTTGGAATGGAGGGAGAAGCTGACATATTGAAGATGCTTCAGGATGCAAGCATTCTTAGAACACCAGGGAAGCAAAGCTTCCTTCTGGCCAGGAGCCACTGGGTATGGTTCACATGGAAGGAAACCAATGGAAGAAATCCACTGTGGTTTGGAAAAATAAGAAATGAGTCTCTATACACACAGTTATCTCTGAATCCCGTGTTAGAGTAGAGCAAGGCAAAACTTGATTTTTAAAAAAGTGGGATCATTAAAAAAAAAGGTCATTCAGTTTAGGCCTCTGACTTCCCACTGGATTTTGAGGTGTACAAAGTGTGACTATAAAAATAAAATTGCCTTTTAATTTAATAAAAATGAGACTTATTATTTCCAAGTGTGGTGATATTACACAAAACATTGCAGGATTTCCTCATCTGGAAATGCCATTGGAACCTGCCACCTAATGTCATGTTTTCACTGTAGCAATTCTTCAGTTGTAAGGATTAGGTTCATGTTGTGGGTTCCTTTAGAGCAAAAGTTAATGAACAAGGTAAATAACTTAAATAATATCACTCTAGTATGACAAAAGCATACTTTCAGGGCCAGGAGTTTGGCCTAGCGGTAGAGTGCTTGCCTAGCATGCATGAAGACCCGGGTTCAATTCCCTGATACCACATACATATAAAGAAAAAGCCAGAAGTGGTGCTGAAGTTCAAGTGGTAATGTTCTAGCCTTGAGAAAGTCCAAGAACAGTGCTCAGGCCTTGAGCTCAAACCCAGGACTGGCAAACAACAACAACAACAACAACAACAACAACAACAACAAAAATACCTTCAAAGAAAAGAATCTGATTATGTTAGCTGACAAGTCTGAGTTTTGCTAGTTCCTCGTTTGCTTGACTTCATGATCAGTGCAATATTTTCTTTATGACTCGTTTACATATCACATCAGGCTTGTCGGAGTCAACTTTAAATTCCTTAAACTCCCTGTTTCCCTTCCTGAAGCATCTCTTCCAGATCTTGGGACATAATATCTGAGACATTCAATTTCCTTGCATCTGATATGATATCTTCAAATGTAACATTTTATCTGACTATAAGAAATGGGTAATCATTACCAAAACCCTCCAAATTCCAAAATGCCTGTCAATGAAAAATAATTTGTAATTGAGAAATAGCTCAAATGCAGATGTTGGCATTTTAGTATATGGTCAAGTCTTTTCTGTCTCTGTCTGTCTCCCCCCCATCCCCACATTCACATGCCCCTCTATAGTCCACACTGTACATGCTGCCTACAATCTATTTTTTCTCATTCTGCTATGATGTTATTTCATTAGAACTCCAGGATGACCATCCCTCTTCTGGAAGTAGAGCCTAGTGCATTATTCAAGTGAATGGGCAGTCCAGTTGGAGACTTAGAGTGATTCAGACAGAGTGGTCTCTGATACTGAAGATGAAAGCAGAAAGATAATTCCATTTTAACTCTGGATTATGATTCACTTTCTTGCCTTTGGCAGAGAATTCCCAATGGAAATAACCCTTTACCTCAGGAATTGTTGTTTACAAAAAAGACTTGTAAAACCACACATCAATATAATCTGTTCTCTTTAACAATTTATGGCTGGGTGGAACAAAACCTAAATTTCCGTCATGGTGCTTGGGAGCAGATGGTAAGTATTTACCATGCCTGACCTTTTTCCTCCTTTAATTTTTATCACTTTGAGTAACCCCCTGCAGCACTGCCATATGTCACATTCACAATATTGTAGTGTTTGCTATTTACAGCTGGATCTAGAAGGCATATGCATTTTGTGAACTGCAAGTAGATAGTTGCCTAAATAATTGATTTGACATTATGTTCTACCAAGGTCAATAATAGGTTCTGACATCATAACCTTATGAATAATTATCAATCTTGCTTAACTTCATTAAGCATATTTTTCCTGCCAAAATAAAAACCAATTCCTGTTTTCATAGAGAAAACTGTCATGGTAACAGTGCATTTTAGAAACCAGAGCAGGCAATTCATGCTGAAATTCTAAATTATGCTTTGGACCTCTGTGGGGGAATATTAGAATATGACACTTAGTAGATTGTGGAGGAACTTTGCTAAAGGTCAGATTAAAAGGGCTAAAGCGCTATAATGAAGAGGCTGTCATCTTATAATGGGAGCTTAACCTTTCCACAATATCACCAAATGACACTAGACAATGAAAGGGATATAAACAGAGATACTCTATCCCATTTTGGTCAAGTTCAAGAAACTTTATTGAGATTTTAAATCTGTGTCAAGTTCTGCCCTACAGGTGTACACATGAATTATGTGGAACTATGTTTGAAGTTGGGGTGTGTATGAGTGGAGAAGAATCAAGGAAAGTGTGATGCAGTGAGAACCAGGAGCGACATCTGCCCAGGACAAGGAAGGAGCTCAGTGAAGTCCTGGGTGACACTGAGGAGGGGAGATCAGGTGAGATCAGTGTTTTACAAGATTATGTCAGAAAGAAGAGGCAACCAGTGAACAAAGAGGACAGCATTAAGTCAGGCATATATTCCCTGTTAGCATAAAATGATAAATATTGGAAATACATTGATCAACATATAGAATAATAGAAGCACAAATCTTCATTTTATTCAATTCTTATTACCTGAAATGAAGAAAAACAGTGATTTCAAGAGACTATATTAAAGGAATGATCCTGGGTTGTGTTTCTATATATATATGATAGGAGAGGTAGCATTCACTAGTGTAGCTCAGTGGTAGAGTACTTGCTTAACATGTTCAAGACTTTAGGTTTAGTTCTAGAATTGCTTCTCTCCCTAAGACCCCAGAGTTTTATAATTCTATAGAATATATTAAAATCTTCCTTGTCTTTGTTCTATTAAATATTTGCATTAGTAAATTTTCTAAGCATTTTTATGGGCATTGTCTTTAATAATGTAATGAAGGTTCATTCTGTAAGCATAAGGTATATTCTGGGTAGTATGAGCTTACATTAGGACATTTGGTTTTTTAATTAACATAGGAAAAACAGTTTAGGAGTTTAAAGCACACTATTTAGTATTTATAGTTATGACTATGCTTAGTCTCATGTATATATATATATTTTTTTCTAGACTGTGTCTCAGCATGTTCCAGATTAATAATTCAGTTGGTGCACAGATTTGCATATGCTCAGAGAATGGTCTTATTTTTGCTTTGCCAGATTAAACTACATAGAAAAATAAATGTATATTTCAAAAATGATATTTTCATGTACCTGTGATTGTTCAATCAATTTCCCTTTCTGCCTCTGGAATTTTTTCTTTAAGTCTGTGGTCAGAGTTAAGCTATAGGTAGACAAATGAGGAGTCACAGACAGAAAGTTACTGGGAAGAATTGATACAAAAAACTCCACATGTTTAGAAATATAAGTATTAACTATGTTATATTAAGGAATAGTAATAATTGGAGGCAATAAAAATTCCTGCCCAGTATTCTTTCTATATTGTCTTTGCACACATCTTCTGTATTATCTATACACTCCATAGCTTTTTGATGCCATGTTTCCAATCATGTTAGCATAGTTTTAGGTTAAAGAAAGTAAAAGAAAAAATGAAAAGAAAAAGAGCTAACATTTACTGAGTTACACTAATTTCTTTTTCTCTTTTAATTTATTTGTTTTAGTTTTTGGAGATTGAACCCAGGGCTTCATGAATTCATGGATTCTATTGTAATTATTTGAAAAAGTTATTTACTTTTTGTTTTGTTTTTGTTGGTTATGGGGCTTGAACTGTGGACCTGGGCGCTATCCCTGAGATCCTCAGCTCAAGGCTACCCCCTGAGCCACAGTGTCATTTCCAGTTTTCTGGTGGTTAAATGGGGATAAGAGTCTCATGGTCTTCAGTGCCTGGACTGGCTTTGAACTGTGATCCTCAGATCTCAGTCTCCTGAGGAGCTAGGATTACAGGCATGAGCCACCATGCGTGGCTTACTTATTTGTTGAGCTTGAGCTCAAGGCCTGGACACTGTCTCTAAGCTTCTTTTGCTCAGTGCTTATTACTCAAGCACTTGAGTCACAGATCCACTTCTGGCTTTTTCTTTTTATGTGGTATTGAAGGATTGAACCCAGAGCTTCATGTATGCTACGCAAAGCACTCTACCACTAAGCCACATTCCCTTTGATACAGGGTCTCACTACGTAGCTCAGGCTGGCTGGCCTCTCACTTGCTGTGTGGCACAGGCTGATGGTAAAACTTCCAATGTGTGTGCCTCAGGTTCCAAAGTTTGGGAGTGTAGGCAGGCAGCACCTCACCCCACATACATGAATTTCTCTATGTACAAATTCTTTATTAATGCATATAAAATTCTTATTTAATGCTTGCCATTAATGCAGTTCATTAGCATTACATTGGCATCAGCAGGAAAAAGGTGAGGAGGGGGACTGATACTCAGAAAGAGAAAGTCACTCAAGAGTACTTGTAATGGCAAGATAACACTTCCACTTAGTGCAAATGTACAGCTCAATCTCCCCATCACACACCCCAAAGACAAAGCAATAAGAATAACATAAATAAAACAATAAAATAACAATAACATGGAGATGGCCAAATGTTCCTAGATGAATAAAATGATCTATTCAAATTGTCTTCCTATTGCCTTTAAACAATGAAGGGGACACAGTCACGGTCCAAGGACATATTTTGCTGTACTGGAGAGAAGGCTTCTGGTAGGCAGTGGGTAGAGAGGCTAGGAATGCTGCTGCATATTGCCTTCTGTTGCACAAGACAGTTTCCATAACACAGCTATCAACGGAAGGAATCACAGACTGTATCCCAAATGCCGTCTACCAGAATTTCAACTTGACCTTCAAGAAATAAGAGTTGTGTTCTAGATATAGCTCATGACCTAACAATACTTACGTGATTGTGACACTGGGCTCCTATGACAAATAACATTTGATACTAGCATATTCCTTCCCCTATGAGAATATCCCCACCCTCAACAAACAAGCAAAACCAAGACAAAACTTACAATATATGGTAGGCACAACGATGTCACTTTCCAGTTCACTGACAGGGTTTTTTACCAGGCAACTGTAATTTCCAACATCTTCCTTGGTCACTGGAATAATATGAAGGGTGTTGTTTTGGGGAGAAAAGGAGGAGGTGGAACTGGGATGAACAGGCCTCCCATTTTTTAGCCACTGGTAAAGCAGTCTGGTGCCCCCTTCCACCTGGCAAGTCAGGGTCATGTTCCCTACGTACTCCACCACGCCTGAGGAAGGATGCGTCTGCACCATCGGCTTTGTGACAGGATCTACAATGTCAACAGAAATAAAAGTGATTTTTCTGTTCGTGAAATTGTAACAAAACTCTATGAGCTGTTTCAAATATTACATGTTGAGGAAATGCTCCTGCAGCTTTGTTTCATCCTTGTATACCTTGTAGGCAATAATGAGAGGAGAGAATAAAAGTCACAGGAAGTACACAATGACAAGTACCAAAAACGCTATTTGTCATCAGTTAACCAAATTACAGACCATCCTGTTTAATTATTGTCTAATAAAGAACTTTATAGATAATGTAGTTAATGATTAAGAATGCCAATTTCCTTATTTCCAAACCATATAATGGCAAAGTTTATAGGATTATAGAGTTGGAATGCATGTTGTCATCTCAAAATTTCATCCATCTTCTGCAAAGTATACCACTCATATAGGAGAATTGAGGAAAACTTTTGGAAACTCATACACACAAGTAACTTTTCTGTTTAAAAGTGCTGTTCAGATTTTGATTGCTTTGCATGCTTGTTTTTAACATTGCTGATTATTTTAACAAACCAAAGCATATATTTTAACACTGGTTTATTCTGTGCACCTGGTATTCTATTGAGATTACATTAAATTTGAGATGCAAAATATAAATTCCAATAACATTCCGGTTAGAAAGTCAAGTTGTAACAAAAGTTTTATTTGATGAGTGTGACATATGGCACATAATATTTATCCAAATAAAAAATTTTCAAGAATGGTAGTCATTTCATTTTAGAATTTGAAATTAATAAATAAGGGTAGAAATCATATATATGTATACATTCAGCAACCTTCACTAATCTTTGGAAGTTTTGACTATTTACTTGATTAAAAAAATGATTTTTCCCATAGTTATAGAACATTCAGGAACAAAGAAAGACCTTCATATCTGGCAATATCTCTATTCTGCATTTAATACTGTGTGTGTGTGTGTGTGTGTGTGTGTGTGTGTGTGTGTGTGTGTGTGTGATGGGGCTTGGACTCGGCCTGGGCGCTGTCCCTGAGCTCTTCAGCTCAAGGCTACCACCCTACCCCTGAGCCAAGCCCTACTTCCCATTTTCTAGAGGTTAATTGGCGATAAGAGTCTCAGGTCTTTTTGTGCCCAGGCTGGCTTTGAACCTTGATCCTCAGATCTCAACTTCCTGAATAGATAGGATTAAAGGTGTGAGCCATCATGGCTCATTTATAATCTTTTAAAAATATTTCATTATAGAACACAGGGAGAATTTATATTTGGCTCAAATACATAGGCTTTAGCTTCATATCAAGCCTTTAGTTGAAGATGATATATCTCCTTTAAGAAAAGTTATTTCATATGTTGCTCACATTTTCCTACAATGGAAAAACCAAATTGTCCAGCCAGGAGGAGGTAGAAGTAAATTTAGAGAGAGAATTAAAGTTGAGTGGGAATGGCCAGGTGCTGGGTGTGTTGACCTCTCCAGGCTATGGTTAGTACTTGGACTTTTTTCTTTTGAGTAAAATGTACATCTATGGGAAGGCTTTAAGCTGCAGGCGGCAGAAGCAGAGGAGAGAAGCAGGCTATTGGGATACTCCAGTCTTCAGCTCATCGTTTGGAGCAGGATATGATATGGAGTGGTGAGAATTGGTTTGATTCTGTCTGTTTTGTGAAGTTTAGTAAAGTCAACAGAGATTTCCTTTGTGCTGAAAGTGGAATGTAAGAAAAAGAGGGAGTACATGATAAAATAGATTTAATATTTGCTAAAATGAGAAATAGCAAATGAACACTGAGAAAAAAATATTGGGAGGAAAAAATTTGGCAAAACCTGAAGTTGGGCTTTGAAATAGTATGTTTAAGAAGTGCTTCTTAGGGCCGGGAGTTTGGCCTAGTGGTAGAGTGCTTGCCTAGCATGCACGAAGACCTGGGTTCGATTCCTCGGTGCCACATACGTAGCAAAAAGCCAGAAGTGGTGCTGTGGCTCAAGAGGTAGAGCCCTAGCCTTGAGAAAAATCTAGGGACAGTGCTCAGGCTCTGAGCCCAAGCCCAGGACTTGCAAAAAAAGTGCTTCTTAGATGCTTTAATATAGAAAACAAGTATTGGAAAGTTAGCTGCCTCCTTTCCTTGTCTGAGGAACAAGAAACTTCTATTGTCCTTATATGTGTTTCTTGAGCTCATCTTCCCCAAACAGGATAACAAAGAAATACCTCCATAGGACAAAATGTACAGATCTTCTTAGGTACAAGAGTGCATTCCACTATTGGGAAAAATATGCTTTTCTTTATCTCAGCAGTTTTATACTTGGTAGTTCTCAGGTGATAATAAATTATACTTACTGGTTATCTTTTGTTGATCAGTGTGCACACAATTCAGTCCTCAAAATATCTCACAAAGCAGAAAATATCATTAGCATCCTGAGAAATTGGGTTTTTAAGGCTTCATGAATTAGTCCAGTATGGCAGAGGCCAGGACCTAAAGCCAAGAGGCCTAGTGCCGTCACTATGCAAAATGCATCTTCATTTTCTATTTGTAGTAATCATGGACTCACCATCAACTGTAACTTGTATCTTCTGACTTGAGGATAGCGTCCCATTTTTCTGGATGTTGACCTTCACGATGTAATTGCCCTCGTCAGTGAACTGTAGTGGGTTGATGAGCAGAGATGCGTTGGGTGGCATCATGGTGAACTTGTGTTGGAATTCCAAGTCGGGAACCACGGACTTATTCACAGAGCCCAGAAGGTATTTGGGCATGGTGTGAGGTCTCTCAAACAGCCATATGATCTGGATGTCTGATGCTGGAGTGTGGAAGCCATAGTGCACGGGGAGGTACAGGGCCTGTCCCCTGATGCCATGGACAGTGTGTGAAGGCACTGTCACTTTCAGTCCTGCACAAGTACCTGTTACAAGGGAAAGAAAAGTGGTGAAGACCTCCAGCCACATGTGACAATTCCAAGAGGCAAATGCAGGGAGAACGTGATCAGATGCTAATCCTTTTCAAAGAAGACAGTCTTCTAGGTGCTGACTGTCCCAGCACTAGTTCCAAGGAGAAGTAAATATTTGTCTCCTACACCTTGTATTTTAAAAACTCCACCCAAAGGCTATTCTGCTTTCATGACTTCTCTAAAAGCAATGTGAAACGGGAAAGCAGAACTTATTGTCTCTGCTGGTTAAAGAATAATGGGAAAAGGAGAACTTACGAAGATTATTAGTTCTAAAGTGCAGCAATACAATTAGGAACATTTGAAATTATGGCTCTATTAGTGTGTATGTCACGTCATATCCTAACTAAACTATAATTTTTGAACTGCTAGGAGGGGTTGTTTCCTTCTAAGATTGTCTCTAATGCCTTATTAAATGACCCAGTAAAGCACCTTTTGTTGAAGTTTTTCCTACTAGCCAACACATTGCCAATTGTGAATAACTTAAGAAAAGTGGCATTAAACCATTATTGATCAATCCAGGTATGTCTGTCCCCAAGAGGAATCTGGTTGATGTTTTGGGAGAATAGCAAAGAGCAGTCATAGAAGGACCAGAGAGGGGCAGACGAAGCAGCAAAGCACCTCCGGTTAGTGAGCTTGCTGTGACAAATAAAGCAGGACCAATTTGCTTTCTTTTTTCATGTTACCTGAAAGTAATGGGTCTTGAATGCCTTTGACATAAGATTAGGGGAAGATAGATCCATCTTTTGTAATGACTTCTGCAGAAAAGCGCAAATAAATTGGCTTGCTCCCAATTATGTTCTATCTGCAGCAAAATTCTCTCTCTCCTTCCCTCCTTCCTTGCTTTCTTTCTTGCTTGCTTTCTTCCTTTTTTCTTCCTTCCTCGGTCGCTTTTCCTCCCTCCCCCCCTCCCTTCCTCCCTCCCTCCTTCCTTCCATCCTTCGTTTGTTCCTTCCTGCCTGCCTTCTTTCCTCTGTGGGAGCTAAGGTTCCTATGGTCTTTATCTTTAGGGATATATTAGTAGCTAGGACTGGCAGGAAGTTAAAGCAAAGACTTCAGGAGGAAGCCCAAAGAGGAAGTGAGAAGAGGGTTAGGGGAAGAATAGACTCCTTTACACTTGACTGAAAGAGACCATGAGGACAAAAAACCATGTGACTATGAGAGGAACACAGACAGACTTTACTGTTGCCTTGGACTCTATATATTTGTGATTAAATTTATACTTCTTTTCTGATAATGGAAGCATTTGTATATTCATTTTAGTGATGGGATCCATAAGAAAAGCATTGCAAAGTTATGAGGCTTTGGTTCTGCATTCTGGAAAATGGAAGATAGTTATGTGGAATTTTCTAGTTAGAGTGATTAGAGAAAGAGTGAAATATGTGTAGGGAAAGCTAAACAGACCTGCTGAATTGCAGAAAAAGGAGTTTTTGCAAGGAAGTAGAGGAAGAAAAAGGAAGGTGGTACATAAATTAGTGTTTTAAAACAAACCATGCTTAAGATCTATAAAACACAGTTTGAGAGAGAGGTTGAAGCTATTAATCCATAGATTCAAAAAGACACTCCACATTATTTTGACAGGGGGAGATCTGAACTCAAGACTTTGATCAATGGTAAGTGATTACTTTTTAAGCACTCACCATACAATTTGAGGCATAACTTCAATATTTTTGTTTTTGTTATTTTTTTCCATAGGATCTTGCCCCTTTTGCCCAGGCTGGTTTCAAACTATATCATCCAACCTATACCTCCCACATAAGCTTAGTTTATAAATAGGAAGCTTGTTTGTTGAAGTGATGTGTCATTAATTCTTGGCCCGAGCTGATCTTGAACCACAATCTTTCTGATTTCTGCCTGGCTGGGAACACAGATGTGAGCCACTCTACCTAGCCTCACACTGTGTATTTGGAAGATAAACCAAAACACAAAAAGACTACCCATAGTACATGTATTTTCTGCACTGAAAAATGCGTTTCCATGCCCTTCATTGAAATTGGAAATTTGGAACTCTTAATGAGTTCCTGGTAAGCAATAGAAAAAATGAGTTTTTTTTGAACCCACTATTGTTAAAGATATGTAAAGTGTGACTTTGGCTATTTAGTGTGCTTCTGATTTCTTTTTCTGTTTGAATTTATATGAAAATATTTACATAGTTCATCTTAGATGTTGGATTCCCTTGCCCTATGTGTGGCACAGTTTTAAATTTATTACTTGAAAATTTCCTTTCAGTAAAGGAATTTAGGATTCTATTTTCTAAACTTACTGAGAGATTACTGGGTTTTGGTACTTTGATAAAATTACAAATTGCTGAAATTTAAAGTCTTAGTAAAGAACAGAGACAGGATAAAATACCATTTGGGCAGTTATGTGACTTCAGGTAAGTCATTTTAAGACTATTTGCTCATGTGTGAAAGGAAAGTCATAGTTGATGGAATCTAAAGCTGCTGTATAACCTCTACTCATTTACTGTTTGTATTCTTGATCTCCTGAGGTGCTTTCCCAGGGTTATAGCTGCCTACATTTGAAGGTGAAGGGTACAAAGAATTTTGAGTCTCATCTCACTTATTAAGCTGTCAACCCCTGGATATTCTTTAATAAAGTCATGGCTTTGTGTTTATAACCACGGAATTGAGGAAACATGGTGGAAATCCACAATGTTGCCTTGAGGATGTGTTGGAAGAGTTACATAGTTGCTGACACAAAATGAGGTAGTAGCCTCCAGCAGTGAGCAGCTTGTCATTGACTTACTGGTCCATTTAAGACATGTCACAGCTTTCCCTAGAAAGCCCTGCTAGACTAAGATGTTGATATAGATAGTTGGAATGCAATTTGAGTCTATAAGCTCTTGTCATTTGGGGAAGCCATTGCAAGTGTTCTAGTTTGCTTTTTGTTTTGTTTTAGTAAAGGTAAGAAACTCCTTTAATCTACTTTTTTATCTTTTATTTTATTTATTTTTTATTTTTATTTTTTTATTGTAATTAGTAAAAGGGTTACATGATATTTGCCAGATAGAAGGTGCATTAATTCACATACATTGATACCCTTTCACATGTCTTGGTACCCATTACCCTCCCCCCCACACTCCCCACCCGTCTTGGTTTTCACCTCTTCCCTATTAAATTTCAAATCTACTTTTTTTTTTTTTGCAATTTTAGTTGGAAAAGACTGGTACAGTACTGAACTCTAGAGTTCTGGATCCAATTCCAGAATAGAAATGGAAATGACTTTTAGTTGTTGACTTAGGATGTTAGACATACATATAAAATGACTGATTTGATAGACTAAACTGTAGTGATTTGATATCACTAAAGTTTGTGAAAAAATTATTTAAAATAATATTAAACATATTTCAAATGTTGTGGCCCAGAATCTACTATTTTAGTTTAGTAGAAAAATAACTATATGATATTTACAATCACTATTTAAGTGTGGGGGGCAAGTTCTTTAGGCTATGCTCCATAATGCTGTAATAATATCCTAAATATTAAAATTGAATATATCCAGTATTAAATATATGAATACATTCTGAATATATGAAGTTCTGCCATATAACATGAAAAAAATTTTTCTTACCCTAGAATGTGCTTACTTTTTCAAGTGTATCTAGAACAAAGATGGACAGGTAGCTATTACAATAGTTGTAAAGTTGCCTACAGTATGTATGTGACCAACTATTGGTCACAAAATTATGATAATGTCACCAAAGATGAATGTCTCTTTAACCAGTATCTTACAGGAGCTGCTTAAAATCTTTTCATTAGGGAAGACATGTACCTATTGATATGATACAATTGTTGTGGTGGAATTCAGGGAATAATTGAGCATTGAATTCTTCCTCTACATTTTAGAAACATGTACTTCTGTCATTGATATATTTCCTACCACAGATACAGACAATGCAAGCTGAGAAACAGTAGCTTAGAACTGCAGAGAACTTAACTTCACTTGGAGACACTTTCAAGTGAGCATTTTTTTAAACAGAAAACTAAAAAGACTTAAACAATAATTTTATAAAGCCATTTTCTATGTGAACAAAGAAACTTAACTAGAACATAATTGTTATAAAATGTTGAAATTTAAACTTGGTTTGATATTTCAAATTCTTGGACTTGAAGGGATAGTTACTTTTATTAGATTTATAGTCAAAAAAGTATATATTAGGTTTGTATTAACAATTTCTGAATATAAAAAAGGAGAATTCTTAGACTTTTTGTTTGAAAGGCATTAACACTAATACCATTCATAATCTGGCAGACAATTATTACATCTGTAGGGACTGTCTAAAAGCACATTGTGTTAAGTAATACTTGGACTTAAACTGTAAAATTTATCTATATTCCAAGAACAGAGGACTCTCAAGAGTAGTTTTGCCATATTAAATATAAACATTAGGCTTCACAGTGACCTCTGTTGCAGCTGAAAACAGCCAATATTTCTTTCTCCATTATTATGCATGGTAATAGCAAGCATAATACAAGTATTGTTGACTGAAAACAAGCTCTTGCATCTTTTAAGAAAATTCAAATGATGAATTGCACTTTGGATTGTATAACATCTATAATATATATACAAATGATACATGTACATTTTCCATTGTAGATGTAAAAATACGTTCGTGAAAATTTCAATATTCCTAGAATTTATTTAATTAAAAATACAATACTCCTAAAAGCAAAAGGATTTCTACATTACTTGTGATAGTTTTAATATACTACTTATGTGGAAAGAATACCTTTACATAAGAATAAAAGTCTTGACATATAATGATTTTGTGAACATAAAATTTGTCTAAGGCATATCTTAATTATTTTATGACATTTTAAAACAAACTATCTGGAGGTTCTTCTTAAGACCCATTGCATAGATATCACTTAAAATATCTACACACAAAAAATAACACATACCTTCAAAGATAAAATAAATTAAAGTTATAATAAATTGATCACTTTTTATAAAATTTAAAGAAAAAACCTAGTATAGGCTTTAAATTTATAGCAAATACCAAGGTAATTCACTTTGGGAAAAACATTTAAACCTTAGAAGGCATGTTTTACATATGTGTGGATTATTTAATAGTAAACAAAATAGGAATTTATATGTATGAGGAAAATTGTAACAAAGCAGGTTATAGAAAGGAAGTCTCTGTGAAAAGTCAAAAACTCAATTTGCTTCTATTACTATGTAGTTTTTAAATTTTTTAAAAATAATTTTTTTGTTGGTTGTAAACAAAATAAGAAACAAAGTCAACTTTCAAAATCTATGAACAGAAAAAGTAGAAAAGGGAACATGAGGTGAAAATAGTAGTGATAGATAAAGCAGTAGAAGAACACAGGTATTCCTGTAGCTCTAAGGATGAAAAAGAGAAAGAGACAGTACTAACAAAGAACGTTTTAACCAGCAAAGAGGAAAGCCAAAGTCATTTAAGAGCAATGATCCTTGTGAACATGTGTGCCTCAATTCAAGTTTCAGAAGGTAGGTTTGCTACGTTTCAGAAGGTAGGTTATTTGTAATAAAGCAGATTGAACATTTGCAGCAAAGCCTTTCATAAATATATAACATTAAGAAAGAACTCACTCCCATAAATGGTTTAGAATTTCATTCTAACTGGCCATGATTTGTGCCTTAATAAAATATCTGTCTAAACAGTATTAGTCATCTCCTGGTCCTTCCAGTAAATTCTGTAGAAAGAATAGTTTGTAATGTCTTTACTTTCTTAGCAAATATATTTGACAATAATTGTTCCAAGAAAGCAATAACCGTCTATTCAGTGAACTTCATTTCTCTTATATGTTGTGCTTCTTTTCTGGAATAGTGTGTTGTTGTTACAAGGTTATGACTTGCTCTGTATTTATCTGAGAAAAATCTAAAGCTTAAAGCAAATATTTACCATATATCTGATACCCCACCAAAAAAACCCCAAACAACCAAAACCACCACCCACACAATTCCTTACCTATGAGCAAGAGGTATATTTTGCTCTGAATGAGCCAAACTGTGTAGCTGAGGCGCTCCATGGAAGCATCCTGCCCCATGCATACAGTGCCCAGTTCTGAGTGGCAAGTTGGTGCATGGACCAGCAGCTGCTGGTTTATTTGCCAGGGAAATTAACAGTGAGGTAACAGACCCTATCCTGCTTCTTGTTTCTGTGATTTGAATACAGAATGAATGTGTATACACAAGACACAGGGAGCTGGAACACCTGTTCTATGCTTTGCAAGAACACAGTGTTATGACTTTCAGAAGCGTCTCTTAGCAATTATCAGTAACTGTTCATGCAATTTATATTCCTGTTAATAATCTCATGAAGAAAGGCACCTTTTGGGTAACTTTCTAATAAAAGTAGAAACTGTTTCCTATCACTGAAAACCATGCCATTATTTTGATATTAAAAGTGTTTCCTATAAAAATTGAAGTAATTCATGTACTGCTAAGCAGCTATAAATCTTCATCAAGTTACTGATTAACATGTGAATATTATTAAAAAAAAACCAAAACAGAGCACCAAATATCTGTGAAAATGTGTATTTGTATGTTGTATTTCTGAGTAAAATGAGTGCTCTGGTTTTATAGAATAGATGGAATAATCTCATTTCTAAAGAGCAAATCCTAAGTGTGTTTCCAGGTGGGGCTGACACATGGGCTGTGCATAATTACAAAGAAGAGCTTATGCTAACAGATAATATCCAATGCCACATTTTCACAGCTTAAAGGCAGTGAACCAGTGATCCAGAAAAAAGTCTGTACCTGACTACAGTTTAAAAAACAAAACAAAACAACCCCCATCCCCCCCAAATCTTAATCCCTTTATTGTCCAGCAGCAGTGGCAGAAGATAGCAATTCTGTTCAATTTGCTAAGTTATGTTAACTCCATTCTTTTTGCCAGTCCTGGGGCCTGAACTCAGGGCCTGAGCACTGTCCTTGGGCTTCCTCAAGGTTAGCACTCTACCACTTGAGCCACAGAACCACTTCTGGCTTTTCTATGTATGTGGTACTGAGGAATTGAACCTGGGTCTAGGCCAAACTCCTGGCCAATTAACTTCATTTTCAAGAAGGCCTTAGTCCATGCTTTCCATTATATGAAACAAAAAGTAGAGAAGATAACCAAATGTGCCTCAAATCAAGTCAAATTCCTTGCATATATCATTAATAATAAAGTCCCACCCAAGGAGTTTGATGGTGGAAAAGAAGAATTGTTATTATGTAATTAAAGATTCAAAAGGAATACTAGTTGTTTTGGAATTTAGGATGGGATGTACTGTTTGTATGGAGATTCACAACAATACAAATTGCTTTGGGATCCAATGCTGGAAATTCTCTTTGCTAACTCCCAATGAAAGGACGTGGCTTTTGTTGGGAATGAGCTCTATAAAATAGTAAGAACTCCCACATAATAACTGTACCCCAACTGCTTATGTCTTTTATTTCACTAACTTCAATTTATTTTATTAGATGTTTCTTTTCCCTCTGGGATTCTCAAATACAGAAAACAGTCATTCATTTATGTAGTGATTAACTAGTACTTTTACTAACACATTTTTCCATAAACAAATTCCAAGGGCTCTTTGACTCATGCCTTCTCTCAGTTGATAGTTAATAAATGTACTTAATTTTTATTTTGGGTTTCACAAACTACAATTTGAGATGTATCATGGAATTCCTACGGATGTCACATAAGGGCCCCTCAGTTGGTTTAGGTCATTATTTGTCTTTAGTTGCTCTTATTAAATAAGTTCTTTATGATATTTTCTAACCAAATGATGATTCATCGTGAAGTTTGTTGGGTCCCTAGCAAATCTGAGAAATAAAGAAAATGTTAAGTTTTCCAACTTAAAGAACTTTTTTTTGTCAGGATCCCATTACGTAGTTTAGGTTGTTTCAAACTTGTGGTCTTCCTGCTTCAGCTTCCCAATTGCTGGGATTCTAGTAGTGTGCTATTATTCCTGCCAAAAGATCTATGTATTATTCTGTTTTTTTTCCCTAAAAAAGCACATTTTTGTGATATGGGTAATAGGATAGTGAGTTAGATACAGAATGAAGCATACTTGTGATCTTTCATGTCAGAATATGCCTTTGGAAACTGACATTATGTGGTTTGTCAGGACATACCTTAAGGAATTGACAGTGTCTGTGTTGCTTGTTTTTAGGAAGCACCTTGCCGCAGAACTTCCTCCCTCTAGTGGTAGGAGGTTAGATCTAAGCTACACGCAATATTCAAATTTAAAATTTGTTGCCAATTTTTATGATTTTTGAAAATTGTTTTACAAAATTTCTCTCATCAATATCTCATCTTACACATGCAACTAAATGAAGAGCTTTGTGGATTGAACAACATTTTTCAGGAAAAAGGGATCTATTTTTACTGTTTACTATCTTATTCATATTTGCACTTAAAATGCTTCTTGACCAAAAACAATCTATGCCAATAATAATTAAATTTCAGGAAATTCCATGCATGCAGTCCCTGAGGTTGTGTGTGTGTTTATAGTGGCATATGAATACACACATGGTTTGTGTACCCCCCAGGTATGTGTGTGAATTTGTATGTATGTATGTGTGTGTGTTGAACAGAGCATTTATGATAACTGTCAACTTATGCTTCATAGCTTGCAATCTAGTTGAAGTTGTAAGCTTGGTTTTGTTTTATGTAGTAAATGTCTGCTATATGAATTCATATAGCAAGGGTGCTATCCTTGAGCCTCTTTGGCTCAAGCCTAAAAGTCTACCAACTGAGCCACAGCACCACTTCTGGCTTTCTGTGAATAGTTAATTGGATATAAGAGTCTTACAGATGTTCTTACCTGGGCTGGCTTGGAATTGTGATCCTCAGATCTCAGCCTACTGAGTAGCCAGGATTACAGTTGTGAGCCACCAGTTTTTATTCATTTAAACTTGTTATACAAATGTTACATTCCCATTCATTTATTGTTTTATTTTTTAAATAATTTTTATTGTGCTTAATAGAAGGGTTATATCCACCCGATAAAAGGTGCATAACTTCACAAACATTGATACCCTTTCTCATGACATGGTCCTCATTTCCCTTCCACCCTCCCATCCGCTTATCTTGATTTCCCCCCTTCCCTATCCAATTTCAAATAACCAATTAAGCACATATAAAATATATCAGATGACAAGGTCAAAAATTGTAACAATATGAGATAACCAAGGGATGGCAAAAGAGATGAGCGATAACATAGTACATTAAGGACAACAGTCACTCATTATATGGCTTTTGTTTCCTTCTCCTGGAGGTCCTTACATTTAGTGTCATACTATTTGGCCTAATGGCTCTAGATTTTGTTCTATTGTGAATCTCTGCTAGGAGAGCCCAAGGTTTCTACGATTATGACAAATGAGGGAGACTATTGGGCCTATGTTCCTTTGAGTCTGGCTTACTTCACTTAATATGATTTTTTCTGTCTTTCCATTTCCTTACAAATGGGGCAATGTCGTTCTTTCTGACAGCAGCATAGAATTCCATTGTGTATAAATACCACATCTTGTTGATCCACTCATCAACTGAGGGACATTTGGGTTGGTTCCGTATCTTTGCTATGGTAAATAGTGCTGCAGTGAACATCATTGTGCTAGTGGATTTAGTATGCCCTTGTTTCTGGATGGTTGGGTAAATGCCAAGTAGTGGAAATTTCCCATTCATTTATTAACATTTATTTATTTATTTTTGTTATGGTGCTGAGACTTGAACTTAGAGCCTTGAATTTCCACACAGCTATTTTGATCATGGTTGGCTTTCACTACCACATGAGCCATGCCTCTATTTCCAAAATATACTTAAATATTCACTCTACATACATACATACATACATACATACATACATACATATATGTGTATACATAGATATGGATGTGTATATGCATACATAGACACACATAGATATACAAGTGTTCAGCAGTACTGGGATTTGTACTCAGTACCTTGTGCTTGTTAGGCATATGATCCATTTCTGAGTTGTACTTCTGACTTCTATTTTTTACTAGTTGCTTTTGAGATAGGGCTTCAGTTCTGTCCTGGGTGGGCTCATGGGCTATTTATCTATTTTACACTTCTTGTAGTTGCTGGCCTGTGTCACCACACAAGATTCCTTCTGTTGCAATGAAGTCTTGTGAACTTTTCCATCTGTGGCTAGCCATAGATCTTGATCCTCCCATTGCTACTCTCCCAAGTGGCTAGGACTCCAGATGGGAGCCACATTTAGGCACAGATGTATGTCCCATGTATTCTTTGAGAATTTTGCAATGACAAAAGCATTGAAGGACAAGTGTGATATAAAACAATTGAGCTTAAGAAGAATTAGGGAAAGAAATAATTTACTTATTGTTTTGATTAGATTCCTTTTAAGGATTACAGTTTACAAAAAGAATATCTTAGTGTACTGTACACTATGTGGTCAAGTCTGCAATGCTGCCCCCTAGTGGTCTATGTCTTCTACATACAACTGCAAATTGAGGGTACAGCTTCAGGCCATGGTTTGACCTTCAGCAAGTGTCTGTTTTCTGGGAAGTGTAGTCATGTCATCTGGAAGGTCTAAACCTCTTTTTGGGTTTGATTTGTTGTTGTTGGTCATGGGGATTGAACTCTGGGCCTGGTCACTATCTCTGTGTTCTTCAGCTTAAAGCTACTACTTTACCGCTTTGAGCCTCAGGGCCACTTCAGGTTTTCTGGTGGTTAATTGGAGATAAGAGTCTAACAGACTTTAGTGCCTTGTCTGGCTTTGAACCAAGATCCTCAGATCTCAGCCCCCTGAGTAGCTAGGATCACAGGTGTGAGCCACTGCATCCAGCTCTCTGCTTTGATTTTTATTGGGAAACAAGAAATTAATTAGTAACAGTACGATTTGATCTCTTATTGGATCTTCTAGAGGCACCATCTTTTTCAATTACTAGAGAAAAAGTGCAGTTTATCTACTATCCAAAATCTAATCAATGAAGTATCACTGAGTTCTGCTGTTCAAAATATGAAGGTAAGACTGAAACTGATATGAAGCAAGAGCCACTCAGCAAGATTTTCTTAAGACTTTTTGACAGGCTATCCACAATTTTCACTACTTTGCACTAAACTATTGCGAACAGGACTCCTAATAAAATATAAAAGAAACGTATGTATATATAAAGAAATGTATGTATATATGTCTCAAAATGAAATATTTTACCTTTGAGTTCTATAGGAACTCAACAAGCTAAAATGCACCACATACTGATTAATTATTTTATATATTGTCATGGTATGTTGATATACTTAGAAGATAGCAGGAATTTATGGGTTTTTCAATATCATAATTTCAGCCTTTGAGCTATTAGGAGCTCAAGTTATTCACTTTTCCAGTTTTTAAGAAACTACACTATGGATTACTAGAATAAAACAAAATTTTAGTGCATTCTTTGATTTTTCATGTCTAATAGATGTGGCACATATTCATTTTTTCAAATTTGGTTAGTAGGAAATCAATAACTTGGTTGAAAACTGAAAATCATTTTAAATTAGCCCCAACTTTGTGTATTTGAGTATGTGTGAGAGAAAACTAAATGGCATCTAAATTCAACCTAGAATCTGTATTTCAGTCCTGGATCAAGGTTTAATAAAATGTGTGGTCCCTAAATCTTAAATAAATAAACTTTCTCTTTTCTGTAAGAGGTGAATAATAATGATAACAGTAGCAACATTGAATAGTGAGCTTTTAGAAGCATTAGAGTGTGTCCATTCCTAAAATATAATATTACTTGAAGACCACAACCATGCTCTACTAATATAAAAGTACTTAAGATAGCATTGCCACATGCCTAACAATCAACAAACATTTATTGAATGGAATTTATTTATTTTTTTGTATTTGGTACTGGGGATCGAATCTATGATGTTGCACTTGCTATGCAAGTGCTTTCCCACTGAGCTATGTCCCAGCCCCAGGATTTAATTTTACATAGGGGTATGGTTGACAGTTTCTTTTGGTGCATTCAGAATTCTAAATACTGAAGGCACACAAAGATTAGCTTAAAATTAAGATTAAATTAAGTAAAGAAGGATGTAAATTAGAACTGCCCTAATAATGGAGAAATAAAAGAAATAGTCCAAGAATTGTATAAGTAAACATGTAACCTCAATAAGAATTGCTAAGCAGAATGGCAGTGAGAGAAGGAGTATGTACAAGTGGCTCTGAAGGAGCAAAGGCATGGTCAGTTATAACTAGCAATACCTCATAACAAAATACTGCTGTACAATTTACAAATGATATTCACTTATCTCATTTATGATAACAAAATCTTTGGTCAAATATTGCAACCTCTTTTGTAAAATTTAACAAATGAGTGCCTGAGAAAACATTATCTTTCAATTGAAAAGTCTCTAAGCTCTAAACCTCTAAACAGTCCTTACAATATGTCATTTATAAATTACATTTACTATTTTTGTTACCAACTTCCACCACTTCTCATTCTATTGTTAAATATATGTTATGAAGCTATGCCCTTATTTGTCCTAAATCCTGTTTTTGACATCATCTGTCTGTGTTATGTTTTTCTACTAACTGTGAAAATAAATGCAACTTTAAGAAGTGTTGGTGTCTTGCTTTAGGAATCAGTTTTCAGTACGTGAAACATTTTGTTAGAACATCTCAATAGTTTTACAGTGGCTGCTTACATCTGCCATGAGTTTTAAAAAATGGTTCCACACCTGCAACCTCATTTTTTAAGATGGATTTTTTTTAATTAAAGAATTTATTAACATTGATTTTTACATCATATTTCAAATGATATGTTTAACAAACAGGTATTCAAGAAGGGAATCTCTATCTACAATTACTGGCACTTAGATTTTAGAACATAATCAAAATTAGGCTGAGGGTTTGTATGCCATAAATACATAATAATCTATGTAATAAAACATTATGTCTGTCCATAGAGTCATAAGTTTTTATGACTATGTAGTTGTGTTTGTATTTCCAAGATGGATTTTTAATATTTCCAAGGACACTTGGAGATCATATATGTAAAGCTATCAGTAGATTGCCTCACTTATTATAAGCACTTAATAACAAAGTTATGATTCGTTTTGGGTTTACTCTTTAAAAATTTTCTCATAACTTGAAAGTTCTTTTGCAAGAGCTTTGAGCCTCCAAAGTTTCCCCTATTGCTTTCTCCAACCTAACTGCTTAGGCTTGGAAATAGGATTTTAAAGAGACATGTGCACTCATGATTATTGTCATATTTTCTGTCTTCACTTGTCTTTTTACACAGGTAGTAAAATGATGTGCGTGTGCGTGTGTGTCAACAGAAATCCTTTGATTTTAGGGCATTTGCTGAGATAGAAGAGCCAGAAAGTATAGTCTTGACCTAGATCAGCCTCCATACAGGCAACCTGCACACTTCCCTCAGGCCAAACCCTGAGCCACTGGGGTGTCAGTGCCTGGCTCTAAGGTTCATTGGGATCTACAGTCTCACCTCTGTAGACCACGTGGGGTTTCCTCCACCACGTGCCTAGAGTGTAATAATTCATATTAATTATTCTCGCCAGTGCTTAGCTTTTTTCTTTTTTCCTTAACTCAATGCCCGCTTCACCTAGGATTTGTTTCAGCCCGGCAGAAACGCAGCTACCAAGAACAAGCTTTTACCTTAAGCCTCGCCAGTCATCTGAGTCGTTCGGACCAATCAGATTTACCGCCGCCGCGGTGCTTTTCGGGAAATGTAGTACTAGGGCTGCCTCACTTTCACTGCCACAGCTGCCAGAAGACAACATTTCCCAGCATGCTCAGTGATAGGCGGGCTGACCCCAGTCGGCGGCTCCACGTGACCACCCACTATGGCTTCCTTGTGTTGGGGCCAGCTGCCTGGTGATCCGGTGTGATTTGTTACCTTTTTTTGTTGTAGAACAATCTTTACAACGTTTCAACATGCAGAAAATCAAATCTCTTATGACCCGGCAGGTAAGTCCTGGGAGTTGAAGCAGACATCTCCTTTATTTCGGCAGGGGAAGGAACCGAGGTGTTCTGTCAGCGGGCCGCGGCGGGCGGAGACCGAGGTTATAAGTAGAGGTGGATGTCAGGGGTGTCGGCCATCAGGGACGCACCCCCAGAATTCACCCGAGCCCCTCCCGTGTCCCTTCTCTGCGCCCGCCTAAAAACAGCCCACTGGAGGAGATCCGTGATGGAGTCGGGCTGCCTCCTCTCCTCTCCTCTCGTGTCCCATGTGCTATCATTCCAGGAGAACACAGCAACCTGCCTCCTGGCTGTCATTGGAGAGGAAAGGACGTGGCCTCCGAGCGGGAGAGAGCGGGTGTAGGAGGGCGAGGTAGAAGATAAGCTGAAGACGGTTTTGATAGCTTGTGATTTTTGAGCAGAGCTCCAGACCCTGTAACTTAAGTGGCTGGATGTGAATATTTGAAAAATAACTTCTTGTTCCTTTATTCTTTTTTTTGCAAACATACTCTTTATTTCTAATTATTGATATTCAATATGTAGTAGGCAAAATCGGGTTGATCATAAGGAAATACAATCATGAGTTATCTAATAATAGATTCACAAAAACACTAATCACAAAACTCCTTGTCTTAACTTCTAAATGCCAAATCAGAAGATAGGGCCAGTAAAGGATTTTTCATTTGCCCATTGGGAGTTTATTATGTTATTGCTCTTCTGTATTTAACTGAAGAATTTTTTTTAATTTTTAAATATTTTTTTATTGTGATTAATAGAAGGGTTACATTATATTAACCAGATAGAAGGTGCATAACTTCACAAACATTGATACCCTTTCTCATGTCTCATGTCTTGGTCCCCATTCCCCCTCTTATCTTGATTCCCCCCCTTCCCTATCCAATTTCAAATAACCAATTAAGCACATATAAAATATATCAGATGACAAGGTGAAATATTGTAACAGTATGAGATAACCGAGGGATGGCAAAAGAGATGAGCGATAACATAGTACATTAAGGACAACAGTCACTCATTATATGGCTTTTGTTTCCTTCTCCTGGAGGGCCTTACATTTAGTGTCATACTGTTTGGCCTAATGTCTCTAGATTTTGTTCTATTGTGAATCTCTGCTAGGAGAGCCCAAGGTTTCTACTGATTATGACAAATGAGGGAGACTATTGGGCCTATGTTCCTTTGAGTCTGGCTTACTTCACTTAATATGATTTTTTCTGTCTTTCCATTTCCTTACAAATGGGGCAGTGTCGTTCTTTCTGACAGCAGCATAGAATTCCATTGTGTATAAATACCACATCTTGTTGATCCAATCATCAACTGAGGGACATATAGGTTGGTTCCATATCTTTGCTATGGTGAATAATGCTGCAATGAACATTGTTGTGCTAGTGGATATAGTATGCCCTTGTTTCTGGATGGTTGGATAAATGCCAAGTAGTGGAATTGCTGGGTCATAGGGGAGCTCTATGTTTAGTCTTTTGAGGAACTGCCATTCTGCTTTCCATAGTGGTTGAACAAGTTTGCACTTCCACCAACAGTGAGTGTAGTAGTGATCTCTCCTGGCCACATTCCCTCCAGCATCTGTTGTTATTAGTTTTCTTGATCCTGGCCATTCTAACCAGAGTGAGGTGGAATCTTAGAGTTGTTTTGATGTGTTTGTTCATTTATTCTATCTCAGTGCTTCTGTGAGGGTCATCAATTCTTATTTAAAAGTGTCTCTGAAATGGTAAAAATAATGGTCCTTTATTATTTGTATTTGATAATTCATGAATAAGAGCTGTGGCAATTGTGTAACAGTTAGGAGCTTCCTAATAATTCATTAACTTCCTTTAAGCCAGAAGTGCCATATGTTTCCTTTTATATAATATTGACCAAAACTTGATTTTAGAAATCATTATTTCAGCTCCCAACATTTCACTAGAGCTGGTCATTCTTCATTTTTTAATGTAAGACCAATGTAACTGAGAATTTTGCATCAACATGGCTCAGAGGTGATTAAAGAATGTGAAAGGCAATCCTTTAACACTAATTTCACTCGTGATTTTTTTTAAATCAAAAGTTTTAAATTAAATGTCTTATCGGAACAAGTTTCAAATTATAAGTCATGTACAATACACAAATGATCCTTCCATGATTATTTTGCATTTTTCAAAATTATATTGTTGTCATAAAAACAATGTTCTGTGAACAATAATGTTTAAGTAAATGGGTAATAATATTTAGCAGTTATTCCTACGTATGGTGTACTGCTGCTATGCTTCTTATTTGATAATTAGTTTTATCCTGCTGTATTCTGCAAGAGTAGGAGGAAAAAAGAGCAGGAAAACTGGATATAGTGTTGCACTACTTCACAAAATAGGTAATTCCGGGCTGTTTTTGGCACTGATTTGATTTTTAAAACAGCATACATGTTTTTGCACATTGTACCATATAAACTCCCATTGGATTGCTGAATTTGCGTTTCCTACAATTTGCACTTCCTACATTTTGCATTTGCACTGTTATACAATTCAGTGTAGTCAACATTGCCATAGTTGCACAGCAGCTGCTGTTGTTTTGGATCTTGCTCTGTAAATATGAGTATTAGAAGAAAAAAAAAAACCTCCAGAAATTTGAAATATAAGTATGTTTTCTAAGTATAAGTTATGTTGAATATGCTAATTATCAAGCCTCAATCAGTTGTTTACTGAATTTGATCAGGTCACCCATGTGTTTAATTGGAATGGATAAAGTCAGATATATATAAATATAAATATTTGATAAAGATTAAAGATATATATTCTGATATATGCGTATCTAAAATTTGAATAAATAAAAAATAGAACTATTTTTTGTAAAAAGAAAGACAAAATTAGTATCTTTAATAGTGAAAAAATATAATACAAGATTGTTCTCAAACTTAACTTTTTATCCAGAAAAATTTCTTTAAACACTACTTATTTATTTATTTTTATTTATTTATTTGTTTTTTTTTTTTGTGTGTGTGTGTGTGTGTGTGTGTGGGTCATAGGGCTTGAACTCATGGGGCTTGAACTTGCCTGGGTGTGTCCCTGAGTTCTTCAGCTCAAGGCTACCACCTTACCCTTGGGCCTGGGCGTTGTCCCTGAACTCTTCACCTCAAGACTACTACCCTATCATTGAGTCAAACCCCACTTCTCTTTTTCCAGTGATTAGTTGGAGATAAGATTCTCAGGTCCTTTTGTACCTTAGGCTGGCTTTGAACCTTGATCCTCAGATCTCAGACTCCTGAGTAGCTAGGATTACAGAGGATAGCCACTCATCCAGCTAAACACTACTTATTTATTAAAAGGTAATTAATCCTGTCTTCAAAGGGGGTGCTGTAGTCCACCAAAAAAGAAATAAACATTTTACCAAAAGTTAAAAAAAACCCCAACCAAACAACAACAAAAACAAAAAACAGATTTTTTTGGGGTGGGGGATGTCAGTCATGGAGCTTGACCTCTGGGCCTGGCCTCTGGGCCTGGCACTGACTTTAGTGCCTGGGCTGGATTTAAACTGTGATCCTCAGATCTCAGCCTCCTGAGTAAAATAGAATTATAGGTCAGAGCCACCGGCACCTGGCTAAAACCACAGATATATTTTTTTTGTCAGTCATGGGATTTGAACTATAGGCCTGGGCACTGCCCTTGACCTCTTCAGCTCAAGGCAAGCACTCTACTACTTGAGCCACAGTGCTACTTCCAGTTTTCTGGTGGTTAATTGGAGATTAGAGTCTCACAGACTTTGATGCTTGAGCTGACTTTGAACTGCAATCCTCAGATGTCAGCCTTCTGAGTAGCTAGGATTACAGGAGTAAACCACTGGCTCCCAGCTAAATCACAGATATTTTTTTCTTTTTAAATTTTATTGTCAGGATGATATACAGAGGCCTTACAGTTATATATGTAAGGCAATGAGCACATTTCTTTTTAAATTTTAATTAATAGAAGGGTTACATTATATTTGTCAGATAGAAGGTGCATTACTTAACAATCATTGCTACCCCTTCTCATGTTTTTGTCCCCATTTCCCTCCTCCACCCCCTGCCCTCATCTTGTTTTCCCCCTTCCATATCCTATTTCAAATAAACAAACACATAAACACATATACATATCAGATAACAAGGTAAGATACTGTATGAGCTAACCAAGGGACAAAAAGATGAGAAATAACATAGTACATTAAGAACAACAATCACACCTTATGTGGCTCTTGTTTCTATATCTTGGAGGTCCTTTCATTTAACCTCATCCTATATGGCCTTATGTATCTAGGTTTTGCCCTATTGTAAACCTCTGCTAGGAGAGTCCAAGGTTTATACTGTGACATATGAGGGAAACCATTACGCCTATGTTCTTTTGAGTCTGGCTTACTTCACTTAATATGATTTTTTTCTGTCTTTCCATTTCCTTACAAATGGGCGATGTTGTTCTTTCTGATGGCAGCATAGAATTCCATTGTGTATAAATACCACATCTTGTTGATCCACTCATCAACTGAGGGGCATTTAGGTTGGTTCCATATCTTCGCTATGGTAAATAATGCTGCAGTGAACATCGTTGTGCTAGTGGATTTAGTATGTCCTTGTTTCTGGACGATTGGGTAAATGCCAAGGAGTGGAATTTCTGGGTCATAGGGGAGCTCTATGTTTAGTCTTTTGAGGAACCACCATACTGCTTTCCATATTGATTGAATGAGTTTACACTCCCACCAACAGTGTAGTAGTGAATCCCTGCCAGCATCTATTGTTATTAGATTTTTTGATTATGGCCATTCTAACTGGAGTGAGGTGGAATCTCAGAATTGTTTTGATTTGCATTTCTTTTATGGCCAGAGATGTTGAGCATTTCTTCATGTGTCTATAGGCCATTCTAATTTCTTCTTCAGAGAAGACTTCAGAGAAGAGTCTTTGGACCATCTTTTAATGGGATGGTTGTTTCTTTGGAGATTAGTTTTAGAGTGATTCACTTTTTTGAGTTGTTGTTATATTTTAGATATGTCTGTTGTCTGGTTAGTGAAGATCTTCTTCCACTCTGTGGGCTTTCTGTATAGTTTGCTAGCTATGTCTTTTGCCATACAGAAGCTCTGCAGTTTAATACAGTCCCACTTATCCAAACTGCCTTTGATTTGTTGTTTCTGGGTCTTTATTGAGAAAGTTTCCACCTGTGCCAAGGAGACCTAGTGTATCTCCTGTTCTTTCTTGTAAACATTTTAGTGTATCTGCTTTTACCTCGATAAACCACAGGTTTTTAAAAGTCATCCTAATTATGTATGTTTATGGCTTGACTTACACTATTTGTGTATACTAGTTCTGTATTGAGTGAGTGAAGAGACATGAATTTAAGGTCTATGAAATTGAGGTGTATTCACTATGCACGTGTGTGTGTGTGTGTGTTATGTGTATGTGACATTTCAGCTGTTCTGGGAATTTTGTAAAAGATCTTAATAGAGGAAGTGTGTTGTTACTTCTCTATTTAAAGGAGATCTATTGTTACTAATTGACCATTTTCAGTTCATTCAACTTGAACATTCAGTTCAATCTGAATTGAGCCCTATATGTCAGGCACTATTTTAAATCTGGAGGATGCAATAGTGAAAAAAGATAGATAAGTTTGTTCCTTTTGTTTTTCATGTACTGAAGTTTGAATTCAGGACCTCTCACTTACTATGTAGGCACTGTAGTTTTAAGGCAAACATAGTGAAAACTGCTTTAGAGAAAAAGGATAGGAAACTATAGGAGTTGTTGGCAATTTGACATCATTTGTGATTTTATATACAAGGTGTCATGGTCTTCTTGAGGAGATAATATAAAGATCCCGAGGAAATAGCAGAGTGAACCATGAATGTATCAGTTCAAGGACATCATTTGTGATTTTAGATAAAGGGGTCATAGTCTCCTTGGGAAGATAATATAAAGATCCTGAGGAAATAGCAAGGTGAACCATGAAGGTATCCGTTCAAGGAAGTGCAAATGAAGAGGCCTTGATGGTGCAGCACAGGGCAGGTATAAATAGAGCGAAGTGAGTGAGGAGAACAGCAGTAGCAGATGATGTGAGGTGGGAATGAGATCAGAATGTTAAAGGCAGAAAGGATCAAATTGAACATGATAGATCATAGCAAGGCCATGACTGTCATTCTCAGTAAAATGGTAAGGAAGTGATGTAACAGTGCTTTGGAAAGACTATTCTGACTTACATATTAAAAGTCAGTTAAGGAAAAGAATGAAAAAAACAAGGAGTTCTGAAGGAGTCTAATAAAGTAATTCCAGTGAGAAAAACTGTGGGCCTTATGCATGGGTGAGTGCTAGAAGTGTTGAGAAGTTCTTTTGTGGCTATATTGTGAATGTAAAGGTCAGAGGATTTCCTGATGGGTTGGAGTAGGAATGAGCTGCATATGCCAATAAATAATTTGAAAGAGAGAATGAGAAGTTGTGTGAATGCTGCAGATCCACCAAGCAAGGTGAGATAATACACTTTGCAGCTGAACAGTGTAATGGTCATTAATCATTTGACAATATCACTTTCTATGTATTGGTGTGGATAAAAGCTCAGCAAGTGGATTCAACAGAAAATATGGGGAAAGAAACTGCTTTTGAGTTTTGTGGCAGTAAATGCAAATCCTTACAGTTGCTCATTTTGGTCTGATAAGACAAATTGCTGATGTATTGGTAAAAATTGAGGTTGAAAGAGCTGAAAATAGTCTGAAGGT